>NC_059269.1:20673628-20746128 GCF_017591435.1 Portunus trituberculatus
GACCTCGTGGGTGCTTGTCAGGCGTCACCGTCTCCACTTTCTATTCCACTGCCTGAAATTTGGGTTACCACAGCTCTCGCGTGTCCTTGGGGGTCGCCGTGTTACCTCCACCCACGTACTTACATCAGTGAATTCTCAAATAACTTTCCCGATATCCATTCATGATATTACCATTAAAAATTCTAAATACATTACTCCTGCATTTTCTTCTAATTTACCTTCACATTTCCCTGCAAAAAGTTTTAAGTTGATGATCCGATCCAGTAAACAGTCTACTTCTCGCATATCAGCGGGACTTGTTGAACCTCAGTAGGAGTCAAGGGAAGATCGGAGACAATCGTGCTAAAGTTAGCGGACCAGATAAAAGTGTATACGGAACTGTCAGGTTGGAATTAGTGGACCAGGAAGGCACAGACAGTAGGGACATGTTTAATTGTAGTGAACTGTACTAATTAGGAAATTCTTTGTTTGTTTATTTCGTCTGTTGTTGCTGTTGCTGTTGTTGTTGGTATTGATAGTAGTAGTAGTAGTAGTAGTAGTAGTAGTAGTAGTAATTTTTGTTGTTGTTGTTGTTATTGTTGTTGTTGTTGTTGATGTTCTTCTTCTTCTTGTTGGTATTGATAGTAGTAGTAGTAGTAGTAGTAGTAGTAGTAGTAGTAGTAGATGTAGTAATAGTAGTAGTTAATGTTGTTATAATCATCATCACCATCATTATCACTTCCACTACCACCACTACTACCACCACCACCACCACTATCGCTGTTACAATTTTCAACACATCCTTTCATTCAACAGGTCCAATAGCAAAATTTCACCAGTGAGTGGCCGAAACGTGCACGGTAAGAGAGACGGGTAAGTCAAAGGATGCACTGCTGCACTCATCTCATCTCTACACACCTGCTCCTTTAGTCTCCGCTTCCAGGCGACGAGGAGCCGTGTCTGCGCCTTGTTCCTGTTCCTTAGCGCAGACAGAGAACGCCGCGCCTCCTCCAGGGTAGCCGCCTCCTCCTCCTGCACAGCCTCCAATACACCCACGCCCATCTGCCGGAGAGAGAAGAGGGTAAGGTGAGTGTACACGAGAGATAGATAGCTAAAGATAGATAGATAGATAGATAGATAGATAGATAGATAGACAGATAGATAGACAGACAGATAAATAGATAGACAGATAAATAGATAGCGAGATAGACAGCTGGAGAGATAGATAGATAGATAGAGAGAGAGAGAGAGAGAGAGAGAGAGAGAGAGAGAGAGAGAGAGAGAGAGAGAGAGAGAACCTGAATTTAGGATGATGTAAACGAGGAAAAAATGAAAATAGGCATAACCAAATAATGTGAAATTTTCGTAATAAACAAGAAAATTATTAAAATATTTCTTGATTCACCTAAGAGAAAAATGTACCAATGATTTACTGGTAGCTTGATGAGAGAGTGGCAGAAGCAATTCTCACTTTTCACAATGCTTATAGTTCGACTCTCACAACCCATGCAATGTTAACGTCCGTGTATGTGATTCCGCGTACCATCTTCCACAAAAGGGCATTTCACCTCTTCCTGACTTATCTTGCTTACCATGCCACCTTCACTCCTGCGCCTCACACAGCTCACGACTCATAATCCCTTTATTATCATCTGTTCAGTAAAGCAGAGAAGATTTACCAGCTTAACACACGGCTAACAACCCTGGTGGCTTCTTTCAGGTTCCGTTATTTTCTTACATTCCAACTCCTAATACTCCTTTTATTTTCATCCGTAGAGTAAACAATGGAGAAGATTAACTCGCTTACCATACCCTCCTCTGTCCCTCATACAATCCATAGCGTTTTCTTTCCCATATCACCGAGAACCGCCTTGTATACCGTAAGTCAACGAGGGAAGATTACTCCACCATTACATCAACCCGGCTGTTCCCCGCAGTGACACTTAACCCCAGGCGACCGTGAACTGTGAACCTTCCTCGAGGGGTGTGTTGAGTTCTCGCAGGGTATAGCGGGGACGACTGGGTGGCTGGGAGAGGCAGAGACTGAGGGAGAAGGGGAGACTGGAAGACTGAGGGACATCAAAGCGGAAGTACTAGATATGGTTGAGTGGTAAAGAACAGGTGGATGGAAAGAGGGAAGAGAATAGAAGCTTTGTAGGACTGTTGGGAATTCAGTTTTCTTTTCTTTTTTTCTTTTTTTCATGTATTCCTTAACATTTACTTCTAAAGGAGGAAATGTAAAGCAGAAAAATATTGCTGCTGCTGTGAGGTGCCTTGTTTTGTGCCTCCAGCAGAGATTGGGTGAAGAGTTTATGCTTCCTGGAGTATTCGCTAAATTACTGGATAGATAGATAGATAGATAGATAGATATAAAGAGGATTTTCCTTCTTTCTTTTTTCCTTCTTTCCTTCTTGGTTTTCTTCCTTCTTACCTTTCTCTCTTCTTTCCTTCTTTACTTCCTTCCTTTCTTCTTAAATTTCTTTCTTTCTTTCTTCATTCTTTTTTCTTTCTTAAGAGTTCAGAATTTTAGTTACATGACGGCAACAAGTTTGATGTACACAGCAGAGAGTGAAAACTTTTCCTTGTCCGGAGCCAGCAGGAAGACGGGCCAGGAGTGGGTCGGGATAATTATGAGTCGGGGGAGGTTCACACGCTAGCAGCCGCCGTGCTCTCCGTGGCCGGCGGCAGGGGTCCATCCTGTCATCGCACCCATCGTTCAAGATCCTTAGAGTGACTTTTTCCGTCTTCTCTAATTTGCTCAAGATTCTCGCTGGGGCACTGGAGTTAATCACGTTCTTTACCTTAACCCTCGTGACCGTAACCCTTGTGATTACTGAAACTTGGTTAGATTCTTATATTTCCTTGAATCGATTCAGCGATTAATGAGCGAACCGTCAGCCATTCTTACTGTACATAGTGTAATGAGGGTACTTGGTAGTCTATTCCTCCCCTGTCAGTCCTCATCGCCTGCGGGGGATCCCAGGGCGCCGCCGCTACCGTGTTCTCGTACCCACCCGCCACCTGTCGGAGCAGGTAGTCAAGGGCGGGAGCGTGAGTGGTGCTTTTCCCACAGTCGAGATTGCGAGATGGCTGCCTCTTTGTTAGGACGATCTGTATATGGCTTAGAGCACGCGATCACCATCATCATCATCATCATCATCATCATTATGGTCATTAGAATTATTAGGTAGGAGACGCAAGTTGAATCATCCGCAGTTCGTATTCAAGATTCGTACTGAGGTAGTACATCGCCAGCAGGAATCGTTTCTGATTTTATTTTCATCTACAGTTTTCTAAAACCAATAATAATTTTGAGAGAACTCTATAAATCCATGAAAACTGCAACACTCAAGAGGTCTCGGTGGGGAGGATGAGTTGTTGTTGCAAAGCAAGACGTGGTGAGAGGATGGTAGACAGGTGGCTGCGTTTCCAGGCCGGGTAACCCCTGACCCTCCAACCGCCTCGCTGCCAGCCCCACGATACCAGGACTTGGCCTCGCCTTTACCCCTTCCTCCTGCACTAGTAGGAAAACACAGTAATTTTCGCCACAGTACATGTTCACCTGTGAAAAGGACAGGTGTTAACGGAGGCTGAAAGAGTGTAGCACGTGTTAGGGCATGATAATACCGCCGCTCACGTCTCCACCACCAGTCCAGGCGCCAGCAGCTTCATCCCCTCCAACTCCTCCCATCCCTTGTCGCTCTCCACTGCCTCCCTCCTACCATCACGATACTGTGCATGTGACGGAGGACAAAGACCCAACATGATGGTTACCCAATAAGACAACACACACACACACACACACACACACACACACACACACAGGCACAAAAGTATTGATGCAATTATTATATTTCTATATCGAGGTTAGAGTGGCAATCAAAACACACAAAGGTAACGAGTGCTGGTTTAAGACAAGAAAAGTTAATACGAATGTTGGTTTATGATGAGAATAGCTGAATAAGACACCTACTAGGCATTAATACTTATGAAACTCTATTCTCTTTAACCATGAAAATAAAGAACTTAATGTTGTTCATATGATTTTTTTCCTTCAAAGTGCCGACTATATATTTTTGTTTAATCTTTTATAATAATGGTTGTTTTTTTTACTCTTTAGGAGCAGGTTTTAAAGAGACACAAAGACTGACACTGGATCATATCATCACCTGAAGCCAGTGCTCGAGTTCAGTGGATGAAAGAAAAGATAAGTGAAATTAATAAATAAATGAAGAAAACGAGCGATGATAAAAAGATAAAAAAAGAAAATGAAAAGAAAACAAAATTAAAAAAGGGGAAAAAATATAAAACACTAGAAAGATAAAGAAAAAAGAAAAAAATGGAGAAAAAGAAGAAGAAAAAGAAGAAAAAAGGAAGAAACCCGGGTCATACTCCCCTGTTAACAAATCTGACCACAACCGTCTGGAAAAATGTCTTGAAAACATGTAGGAAATAGAAAATATTACTGTGATCCTGTGTATTGTAGTCTCGTTATTGCATGACGTTGTTTTAAATCCTATGTATTAACTTTCTTATTGTTTTATTTAATGGTGAAAATATTCGTGTTTGCAGCCTTTACTTTATGACTTAGGTTTGGGTTGTGTGTCTTGATACATTTGTTTGTATTAGATATATTTACAGTTATGCTAATTTCCTTCCAGAAGTGAGGGTCAGTGTCCTCTACCAGCCCGTATGCTTTTTTTTCCCCTTTCTCTTTCTCCTAAATATTATCTTACAGCCAAGAGTGCTGCTCACCCTTGACCATTTTTCCTCTCAAACTATTAGCGAAGGTGACAGAGACATCATTTATTTATTTCCTAGGGACGACTTGGTTTTTGTGACTGAATATACAGTTTGTAGTCTTGGCTCACCGTCGTGTTGTTTGGTTTGTGCAGGGAGAGTGATGGCAGGTCTTACTGAATCACCTGCTGTCCCTCTCTCCTTCATCTATTCCCTTAGGCCTCAACAGATGGTCTCCCCAGAACCCGGGGCTTTACCTCAGGCGTGACGCACACCTCTGGCTAATCACGTTCTGAGCTACCTCGTCCCTCTCTCCGTCCTTCAAACTCCCTGTCTTCTTCCCAAGTCTCTCTTCTCGCTGTCCTTCTCTTACGCCCATTTATCTTTCCCTAGAATCCTCCCTCACACTTCATTGTTCCTCTTCTCTCTCTCTCTCTCTCTTCCTCTTCTCACTTCTCCCCGAGCATCTCTCGCCACCTCACGATTGCCTTAATTAAGTTCCATGACCTAGCTGCTTCTGGGGTATCATTGTTTTGTATTAATTAACTCGCGGGTGTTTTCAAGCCTGCGACCTCGTTACGGTTTAATTTAAGTGAGAATGAATACTTATTTGTGTTATTGATTATTGTATTGTTGCTGCTTTCATTATAGTCATTATTGTTATTATTACTGGTGCTGCTGTTGTTATTAATGCTGTTCCTACTACTACTACTACTACTATTGTTACTGACATTGTAGACTTAATTGCACTGTACACAGACTATCTACACGTTATTTTGTGATGCTGAGTGGCCAACAAACGAGGCACTTGACGGAGAGAAGGGCTGAGTGATTGAGTGACCATGGACCGTTCGTGTGCAGAGTCGGGCAGGAGAGTATTGGCCGTGTGGTGCGCTGTGGTGAGGTGATGAAAGAGCGGGAGTGTATTACAGCTGAGGCGAGCCACGTTTAAAAAATCAGGCGTCACGTTCCCAGGTATATGTGTCAGCGGAAACCAGGAACACAATAACCTTTTTCTTGTCCGTTGACAGTGATTGGAGTGAGTCCGGTTATTGTCACGCCTCCATCGAGAGAAAGTCCCGCCCCAAACCTCGCTGTTTCGCTCCGCCTCCTCCTCGAGTCTTTGTTTTACTTGCATTATCTCCACTTCCTCTTCCTTCACTTTCTTGATAAACAAAGAAAGGTAATGTCTCGATTTTTCACGTTGCAAGAAAAACTCTCTCTCCCTCTCTCTCTCTCTCTCTCTCTCTCTCTCTCTCTCTCTCTCTCTCTCTCTCTCTCTCTCTCTCTCTCTCTCTCTCTCTCTCTCTGGTCGCAGAAGTTTCGATTTTCGCGTTCTCTCTCTCTCTCTCTCTCTCTCTCTCTCTCTCTCTCTCTCTCTCTCTCTCTCTCTCTCTCTCTCTCTCTCTCTCTCTCTCTCTCTCTCTCTCTCTCTCTCTCTCTCTCTCTCTCTGTGGTCGTAGGAGTCAGGTCAACTCAGCTTCCTGTAAACAGTCTCTCCTCTCTCTACAGGAAGCCGCAGATAAGCATTTCCCAAGCACTTACTAACATCCGTGCCCCTCCCGCTGCCTCCTTCCCGCTGTGCTCATTCCACCCACTCCATTCCTCCCTGCCGCAGTCTTTCTTCTTCCTGCTTCACGTCGCACGCATTCCCTTCATTCCTTCCCTCCTCCACGCTGGGCTTATCTTATTACCCGCTCATTCCCGCAGCACTTATTCCATTTACCCTCCAGCCTCCCTTGTTATGTTCATCCTGTTCTCTCTAGTCTTTCTGCTCATCCTGTTCTGCCTTGTCGTTCTCTCTGCATTCATTTAATTCACCCCATTCAGTCTTAACACCCTCGCCTCCTTACTGAATGCATCCCAGGAACACTCGAGGTTCAGATTCATCCTGGGGCGGCTCCCTTTGTTGGTGTTGGTAATGGGCCGCTCTCGCAAACAGGTGTCCCCCGCCCGACTGCCGCCTTGTGGAGTAATGCAGACAGTGTAGGAGGCTGTTGTCAGTAGTGGGTGGCTACATGTTTGCGCCAGGGATGAGAGGAGGGAGGTGATACGGATCGGGATGAGATGTGTGTGTGTGTGTGTAATTCACCTCGGTCGCCTACTGGTCACCCAGCCAGTCTTCCCCATTACGGAGCGAGCTCAGAGCTCATAGACCGATCTTCGGGTAGGAGTGAGACCACAACACACACCACACACCGGGAAAGCGAGGCCAACCTCTTGAGTTACATCCCGTACCTATTTACTGCTAGGTGAACAGGGGCCACACATTAAGAGGCTTGCCAATTTACCTCGCCGCTTCCCGAGACTCGAACCCGGTCCTCTCGATTGTGAGTCGAGCGTGCTAACCACTACACTACGCGGTGTGTGTGTGTGTGTGTGTGTGTGTGTGTGTGTGTGTGGACTGGAACAGGTATACGAGTGCACATGTAAGGAGTGGCAAGGAGATGCTAGGTTTAGTTAATTTTGTGGTGGAGTGGGAAGAGATTAGAGAGAGAGAAAGAGAGAGAGAAAAAAAAAAACACGAGGGAGGAGGCAGAGAAGAGTGCGGCGGGAGAGAGAGCATGAGGGGGAATAGGAGAAGGGTGCAGGGGGGTCCCAGTGAGGAGCCCCGGGAAACGTGGAGAAAAACTGCCCCACAGACAACGGTACCGGGCCGGGTGAGGGTCGCGGCCTGGCCGAGCGGGGCGGCGGCGGGGCGTGGGGTGGCAGGGCACCATGACAACACTACCATCGTTTTATACGCATCGTAGTAACGCTTCCTGTGATGGCCAATGTGTAGTGTGCTCTCGTTAAGGCTTCCTGCCACCGCTTTGTCTTTAAAAGGATGTGTGTACTGATGAGGCTAACACTTCGCTGAGGTTTTCGTCTTGCCTGGGAGTTACGTGCACTGTTCATTTGATTACAAGATGTTGTAGAAGAAAAAAAATAATCTTATATTCTAACCGCACACACACACGTGAGAGAGAGAGAGAGAGAGAGAGAGAGAGAGAGAGAGAGAGAGAGAGAGAGAGAGAGAAAATTCTACAAGGAAGCCATGTAAAATCTGTAAAATCGGTCGATATTTTATTCAGAAAACCGCTCCAGTTATCAAACATGCTTCTGGCAAAATCATGACATATTTAGATGCTCAGAGCGACAGGAACACGATAACGCAAGTGTTACATAATGATATGCCCTTAAAGATTTGAAATTATGTGCGTCCTCAATCTGCTGCCAAGTTGGAGTGGAAGAACAAGCTTCAGCACTCGCAGTGTGACACATAGAAGTGTGTCGCGGGGCGGAGGGAGCACTGAAGCAGGAAGACTAGTTTCTCAGCCTCAAGTGTTCGCGAGACAAGGCTGATTTCCTGCATGTAATGTGATGACTTCCCGTCTCGTCTTTTGCCTCCAATTGTAATTTTGACATAAAAGGATAACATGGAGCCAGCGAAGAGAAGAGCGGAAATTAGGTTCTCCTTGGCAGAACACCGAGACTCATTGCCATCTTCCTTCGGTCTCAGGCGGGAGAGAGAAAGACAGAGAGAAAAATCTTCGTTGCAACTCACAGCATGAACTTATTCTCAACCCAGTTTGCTTGTGAAATGAGGAGAGGACATTGTAACTGACTAAGTAGTGTGTGTGTGTGTGTGTGTGTGTGTGTGTGTGTGTGTGTGTGTGTGTGTGTGTGTGTGTGTGTGTGTGTGTGTGTGTGTGTGTGCGTATGTGTTGCGGCTCGGCATCATCTTTACGGATTCCTGGTTTATCTCACGCACGTTGCTGTCTCTTCTACCGTCAATAACAGAGGCACGATTAGAAAGAAGAGAATGAGAAAGAGAAGAAGAAAGAACAAGAGAAAGAGAAGGAGTTGGTGGTTGAGGATGACGAAAAGAAGAGGGAAGAGATGAATAAATAGGAGGAGGGATGAGAAAAGAAAAGTGAGTAGGAAGAAGAGGAGTTGGTTGTTGAGGAGGAGGAGGAGGAGGAGAAGGAAGAGAATGATGAATAGGAGGAGGAGGAAGAAGGAAAAGGAGGAGGAGGAGGAAGAGGAGGAGGGGGACAACTGAATACATATACACAAACGTACAACGGGATGCTGTAAGTTCAGTTTGCTCTCAAGACAAAAGAGGTTAAGGCCGTGAGCGTCAGAGTAAGCAGAGCAGACACGACTCCCTACTAGTGTTCGTGAGGCGGCAGGTGGGGCGGGGCTTAATTAATGTTGACAGGTGTACGTAGATGTGGTGGGGCGGCCTTCCCTTCCCTTCCCTTCCCGTCTTTTCCACTTCATCTCCTCACCCTTTGTTGTCTGTCTCTCTGTCTGTTTGTCTTGTTTCATTCTTATTCTTATTCATTTTATTCACTAATCACCTTCCCGCCCCTTCCCGTTTCTTCTTTCCTTTCATCTCTCTCTACCCTTTATCTCTCTGTTTGTCTTTCATTCTTATTCTCTGATCTACTTTTTTTTTTTCTCTGTCTTGCATCACTCTCCACTTTCTTCACTGCCCGCCTTCCCGTCCTTCCTCTGCCAGCCTCGCATTCCCTCTAGGCATGCCAACAAACGCTACTTCTTAACACGCATCTCACTACGCTTGTCTACCTCACCACGTCCGCTCTTTTGGTACTCATGGTCAGGCAGGTCGCTTCTCTCAGAGTGCATCCATACGTTTTGATGAGTTTGAACTGTGTGTATGATGCGAAGGTGTGTGTGTGTGTGTGTGTGTGTGTGTGTGTGTGTGTGTGTGTGTGTGTGTGTGTGTGTGTAGTGTCCATCGCTTGCATCATCCGTCGCTGGGTTTCTTTATGTGGTCAGAGGAATGCATCTTCTCCAGGTGCACAACTACACTACCACCAAGACTCTTCCTTTTCTCTCCTCGTGGCAGTACAAGATAACTGGGTGTGTTCTGATTCAAGCTGAACCTGTAGATCTCGGGATACCAGGGCGCCCAGTGGCAAGGCGTGCTGGTTGATTCACTGTGAGGACACGCTGCGGTGCCTTTCAATACTTCTGCTGTAACCTGGGAGGAAGCGAACCCTGTGCTGCAAGATATCGCGATAAATGTTTCGAAACCTTGTGAATTCGAATGAAAGAGTAAGAGTATAAAGCAAATTCCCATAGTTCGTAATTTTTCCTTTTATTTAATTGCTATATTCCTTGATAGAGAGCAACGGATGTGTGAATGTTAAGTTTATAGAGAATTTTGGGGAGTTCATTCGATGTCTAGCGAGATAAATGAGTTTCTACTGAGAAGAAGCCAAGATTTGCGATGTTCTCAGTCTCCAGGATGATGATGCAGCAACTTCGTGTGAGTAAGTTAGAGAATGATGTGTTTTCCCATGATATTCCTCACGTGATTGGCCTTCCCGATCCCTGTGGCTGTGAGGGCGATGGCACGCTAGGAGTAAACACATTTTTATTCTCCTCCTGCTGTGTCTGGATAAAAGTCGTTGATATTTGAGATAATAGCATGACAGTCACCGAGGCTTGACTATTCATATTACATTAATCTTTATTTATGCTACCATTAAGCAAAATATCCTTATCATTATTGGAGAAGGTGAAAACAAACAAACAAGTGCAACGAGGTGACTTTATTGTTATTAGTCGGGAATAAACTCACCTCCCTGCACCTGTGTTTCTTTTCACCACCTCCTCCAACTTGTCTGAATGTTTGCATACTTACCATTATTCTTGTGGAGTGGCTTAACATTACATATTCACTTATCTATAACGGCTCGTGTATATGCGCCAATCAAACCATGTCACCACTTAAATGATGCGGTAATGGTTTCACGCTATCGCATTCTTTTGTCTCCTTCAGAGATACTAAGTCCACCGCCCTCCCTCGCTTCAAAGGACTGATGTATTGTTGCCACACGGCTGGAGAGTTTCGCTTTCCTGCCCCATTGTTGGCGCCGGAGGTGAGAGGTTGACTTGCTGGCTGGATGGCTGGCTGGATGGCTGGCTGGGTGGCTGGCTTGCTGGTTCGATGGCTGGCTGGATGGCTGGCTGGGTGGCTGGTTTGCTGGATGATTGGTTGACTTACTGGCTGGCTGGATGGCTGGTTTGATGGCTGGTTGGATGGCTTTCTGGGTGACTGGCTTGCTGGATGATTGGTTGACTTACTGGTTGGATGGATGGCTGGATTGATGGCTTGTTTAATGGTTAGCTGGATGGCTGGCTTATTTGATGGTTAGATAAATTGCTGGCTGGATGGCTAACTTGCTGGATGGTTGGTTCATTTGCTAGCTGGATGGTTGGATGGTTAGGTGAATGTGTGGCTAGATGTGATGTCACGCACCTTGTATTCTCTGCTCCTCTCTGTCTCCGCTCCGAGCGCCAAAGTAGAGCGCTGGAGGGTAATAAACGAGAAATCTTCTATTGTTTCCCTTGAGATAGCATATCCAATGAAAGACACAGGTTTCTCCTTCCCGTTTTTCTTCTGTCTTTCTCTCTCTCTCTCGGTCTCTCAACTCTCTACGCGCGCCGTGAAATATGTAACAGCTTGATAGCGGCATCCTTGTGTTTCGGGTCCGCGTCGTGGGAAGAGAGAAAGAAGAAAGTGTATTGTCTCAGGCGTTCCCGTGAGTGCATGACGGAATGGAATGGTCTCTTGACTTAGTGAAGGCGCACATGCACACACACGACAACAACAACAACAACAACAACAACAACAACAACAACAACAACAAACACAGCCACAATAACAACATGATATAGTTTATCATGCAATAGGTAAAATACAATTAGTCATCAGTATTATCATTACCTTAAGAAAAAGAAAGATAAGTGGCAAAGAACACATTAAAGGACGCATCATTAGTGAGCGAGAGAACCACGTAACCAAGAAACGGAAAATGAGAAACAAGTTAGTGAAGTGTAAGTTACTATCATACCAAATGCTCTCGCTCTAAGGCTCGTATTCAGAAACGCTTTGCTCTAATTGAAGATACTCATGTTTTTACGGGCATTTTTGTTGTTCTTGTGATGGATTGGCAAGATTTCTGGCTGATCATAAGGAAAACCCGGCTAATCGTCTATGGGGCTTTAAAAATTGTCGTGTTGAGAGAGCAAGGCGTTTCTGAATATGGCCGTAAGCTCCACCTCATTACTGAACGCTACCTGGCGCCCTTGCCCTCCCCTTCCCTCTCGTCCTCCTCCACTCCAACCTTAGCATTCGGTCCCCTTCCCTCTAGCCGTACAAAAACTAGACGCGATGGTCACCTTGCGGGAAGTCGTGTTTGACCCTTAACCCCTGACCCTGGCGCCTCCCCACTTCCCCTCCCCCCTGTATCTCTTCATAGCAGCACTGGCGCCTCACCCTCCTTCAGGCGCGGGGTGGGAGCAGCCGCAGATGTTTAGACTCACCCTTCTTTCCTCTGTCGCCGGTGGGTGGACCTCGAGGCGCTGTTCTTTGTCTCTCTCCGTCGCGTATATATATTTTTTTCGTCTTAATTCTCCAGGCATCCGTCACCTGTGGCTCTCCCCTCGGTCCTTTTGCCTTTTATTCTCATTATCTCGTGATTCAATAAGGAAGGGTCCGATTTCTCATCACAAAACGGTCTATTGAGCTGAGATTTCCAGGGTTCAAAGTGGCGTCCTTTCCAGGCAACTCTGCTCCTGTGTGTGTGTGTGTGTGTGTGTGTGTGTGTGTGTGTGTGTGTGTGTGTGTGAGAGAGAGAACCTGGACTGATAGCCTGCTTAGGTACAGACAGGTCAAGGATGGAAAGTCGATCACATGTCTTGTTTCTGATTCCACTCAACTTGGCAAGGATGAGGAGGAGCGAGAGAAGATGGAAGGGAAGGGAAGATAGGAGAGAAGAAAGATCAAAGAAAAAAAGAATAGAAAAAAAAGTAGAGCACACATATTGTAAGGCCAGAAAAAGTGAGAAGTGAAAAGGCTGAGTCACATGAACTAAAGCAAACGAACGTTATGGAAAGCCAGCAATAGCAAGAGAAAGGAAATAAAAGAAGAAAAGAAGAGGAAAAAAGAGCGCAAATGAGTGGGTGGAGGGTGGAGGGAATGGAAGAGGGCGGTGGGAGGGAAGGAGGCTCCACAAGGCGGTCAGGGTCGTTTCTTTGTTAACATCCACAAGGTGACAAAAAGGCAAAGTCCAGTTAGAGGAGGCGGAACTGTGCACATCTTGGGGTTCTTGGTTGCCAGGCTGAGAGAATCCACAGCTCAATACAGCCACTCACGATGCTGTTTCTCATTTCGCCTCGTGCACGGCCTAGCCTCCTGGCACTGCCCGTCTTCTATTTCACCACCACACCGCCATAACGCAACACGACGCCGCTACCATCACTACCACCAGGCCGGCCTTCATCACCCTCATGAACCCGCTGCTTCGTCAGAGAGGAACGTATAGTTAGTGATCCCCATGTCAAATTCTGCCTGATATGGGTCTGCTGGCTAAAGATGGAGTGGTAGAAAAAGCAGAGGGATTCGTTTGTTAGTACGGCGCAAGGTAGAAGGATGGCGGTTAGTTTGCAAAATCAGCATAAATTTTTGGTGGTTGTTCTTACGGTAAGGTGGTTTGTACAGCGACTACAGGCTTAGAGGAAGAAGAAGAGAAGAAGAAAAAGAAGAGGAAAAGAGGAAGCAAGCTTTTGTGGAGGGTACAGAAAAATATGCAGACGTTAATAAATTTGTAACATAACGTGGGGTATAAAGTTTGCTGAAAAGTTAGAGAGAAAAATGTCTCACACAAAACGATGGAAAGAGTTTGAAGTTTCCTTTTATGTTGCAAAGAAAGTGATGATCGCAGGAGGTAGATACTTAAATGGTGAAGAAGCAGAGAAGAAGAAGAAGAAGAAGAAGAAGAAGAAGAAGAAGAAGAAGAAGAAGAAGAAGAAGAAGAAGAAGAAGAAGAAGAAGAAGAAGAAGAAGAAGATGATGATGATGATGATGATGTTAATGATGAAGAAATAGAAGGTGATAACGATGAAGTAGAAGAAGTAGAATGTGAAGAAGGGAGGAAATGAGTAGATAAATAAACAGATGGAAAAAAATAAAGTAAGCAAGAAAGATAGAGAAATAAAGAAAAGGAAAGCAACATTCAAAAACGGCGTTGGGTGTGGTGGAGCATGAGGAGGAACCTTGAGCAACAATCCTCTCTCTCTCTCTCTCTCTCTCTCTCTCTCTCTCTCTCTCTCTCTCTCTCTCTCTCTCTCTCTCTCTCATCCTTCCCTCCAACCCCCCCCACGTCTCACCTACAGCACCACCATCCCCCGTCTTCTTCCCTCCCCGTCACGCCATGCTTGGAAATGTCACTGGAACCGTTTGGCGCTGAGGCCCGGCGTGGGGGTGGGGCCTTGGGGAAGAGGGGATTGGGTACCTGCTGGCTGGCTCACGCGAGGATGAGAGAGAGAGAGAGAGAGAGAGAGAGAGAGAGAGAGAGAGAGAGAGAGAGAGAGAGACTATAGACACGTATGTAACAGCACTAAACGAAATGCTTTACCTTCTTCAGAACCATGACGCGTTTCTATATTCATTTTGCTTACTATTTGGTGATTTTATACAGCTTCAGAAACTTATGGTGGGGGTGAATTCACTCAAGACTGTGGCCATTAATCTTCTGACCTCCATAGATCCTTCCTAATGTCAATAAAATGGTCTAATCATACACACATCTCAAGGTGAAAATGTGTCCCAGTATTGAAAGGGTTAAACAGGAATAACAGACTACTCCATTCACAGAAAATATTGAATAAATAGCTACGTCTTATCGCCTGAGACGTATTTCTCTGTCAATGATGGTTGAACGAGTGGGAATTTCTATCTCTCTTTATTTCAGTCATTAATCATCGGCCATTCCTTGTTAGATAATGCGAATAATGTTATCCCAAAATTCTGGCCTCAATTTTTTCTTACTTGAGTGGTGATCGTGTTAGCCTAAAATTCAGTCTCACCTCTGAAAAAAAGAGAACAGATGGACAAAATGACAGCCAGACCAAACAGTTTTAGTGGCAGCAGATTCTGGCGGAACGGTAACTCAAATGAAAATGGGTGATGGACGAATGTGAGTGTTACTGTGTCTGGCCTCTTTCCTTGCGTCACTCTCCGTCATCGCGACCCAACACACGGCCACCTCATAATACTAACACACACACACACACACACACACACACACACACACACACACACACACACACACACACACACACACACACACACACACACACACACACACAGACACAGACGCTCGTTCACCAATATATGCATGCATGCTAATGAACGTAGGAGAAAGTAAACAGTTAAAAACAATGTCACCTCAAATTCTGAAGGTGAATTGGTGCTCCTTTTACGACTGGTGCTCTTGGGACTACTACTACTACTACTACTACTACTACTACTACTACTACTACTACTACTACTACTACTACTACTACTACTACTACTACTACTACTACTTGTACTACTAGCTATACTAATAACCCTACATTCTAAGACGTCCGTTAAATGATATCCAAAATATGTGGTTCCTCTTTGTAATTTATGGTTAACCTGTCACGTGACTCCCTGGGCGGTGACGGGTATTAGTGAAGGAGATGGAGGTGATAGGAAGGATGGTTTTATGGAGGGTGACGGGGGGTGGTGAGAGGTGATGGGTCGTGCTTGTGGGTGGTGGATGGAAAGGGAGACTGACGGGTGATGGAAGTGATAGGTCGTGATGGAGACTGATGAGCGAGAAGTATAAATGGTCGGGCTCACGGGTTATTTCTTTCGTATCTATTTTTTTTTCATTTTTATCATTCTTTCGTTCTTTTCCTGGATGCCTTCATGCTCCAGTAGGAAAAGGAATTTCGTTTGGAATTATATATATTTGTTCTCTCATTCTCATCAACGTGCCAGTAGTTTATCAAGCAGAGAGGTTCCTTCAGCAAACGTTCCTTAAGAAAGTACAAAGTAAATTACACGAGAGCAGCGCACCGCCTGCCAGCCGTCACACCTCGCGGCGGCTTGAGCAATACCGTGAGAGGAAGAACGGCCGCTGCAACACCAATTTACATAAGGTGTGTATGTAACCTGGCCATCAGCGGCGAGGCGACTGGCCGGGCCTCGCTCTGCATCCCGCGGCGCCCCTGCCCGACCTCTCCACCCACCCTCAGGCACCGCTGTTGAACCCTGGGAGGAAAGGTAGCTCGTGTCTGTCTGTTTGCCTGTCTGTCTCTAAGCAACAACTGCAAAGGTTGTTTGTGTTTCCTCCCTCGCTCTTCCTCTGCATCACGTCACCAGTTTAGTCTTTCCCCTTCACTTTGCCCTCGCTTGATTTGCTGCAGCTTCACACGCATCCCACAGTCCCACACGTCTCGGACAGCGGTTTCATGCTGAACATATGGGAATGTTTTGTCATTCTGGATTTCTCTGAACAAGTTTCGTGACATGCGCAGCCTTGCATTGCTTTCGTTTCGTAATAAATATAGTTTCACCATCATCTTTGGCGATAATAATTCAACGTATAACAGATTTATCTAACGGTTCACTTATGTTGCGTTTACTTCAACAGAACAAACAAAGGTCTTCGTTGGTTTGATGTTCCTCGCACGTACAGCTTTCCGATCACAGACAATACCGCCTGCCATGTGCCTTACTTTGTGGCGACTCATAAGGCACATCTACGATCAAACATATTCCCTATACGCGCAGTGCTACAGTGTGCACATGTTTGCAAAGATGCTGCGAATGACGTCATTTGTTAATGCTGAAGGAACAGAGTGTATCTTCAAAATGACGTTTTCCTTTTAAGTCTTGCAGTTTAGTGACTCAAGGAGAAACAGCTGCATACCAACCAGCGTCCATGAATTGCGAAATGGAATGAAGTGTAGGACAAGAAAGAAACAGAGAAAGAAAAAAGGAACATGGTCATAAATGCTGGGCTGTCAGGCACTGAGATGAAAAAAAAAAAAAATATGTCGTACCGTAAAGTCTTTTGAAAAATCTAAGTTCAAATGAAAGTTCAAGTGACAATGTAGTATTAGCTAACTAGAAAAAAAAAAAAAAATACGTGTTTCATACCATAAGAGTGAAATAATCCTAATACCATTCACTCTTTAACCCCTTCAGTACCAGGAAGTGTTTTTATATTTATTCTGCTTACTATTTGGTGATTTTATACAGCTTCAGAAACTTATGAGGCGGCATTAAAAGAGTGAAGACTGGCCATTAACCTTCTGACCTCCATAGATCCTCCCTAATGTCAATAAAATCGTCTAATCACACCCAAAAACTCGAGGTAAAAAATGCATCCCAGTACTGAAGGGATTAACAGTAGAATAGTACAGCCATCTTAGGATTTACTCTTTCCATGAGTCTCGTTCAGTCTCTGGTGAAGGAGAACCACAGGAAAGAACATTTACATATTCCATTGTATTTCCTTTAATAAAATCACAATATATATTCTTCTTCATCATAAAAAATAGTAGTTCATGAATTTCTATAATCTATGACGTATGTTGTCTTCTTAGGCGACGTGGCAACTCAACAAATGGCAATCATGGCGGCCAGCGTTTGTTTTGTGGTGAGTTGAGATGCAGAGTGTCACGAGGGACTATCACATTGATCACTAACAGGTATGTAATAAGTTTCAGACATTGACCTTCACTTTGGCAATTGAATGGTGTTGTTCTTGTACAGTCAGAAGCGTGGTTGTGCTGTCAAGGGAAGCGTTCAAATTTGGGAAAATGTTTTTGTAGTTTAATTTTCGATTATGTAAAGTAGGGTAGTTATTGGCATGCGTATGTGTTCATTATGATGATGTGAAGACTTGAAACATGTATGGAAAAGGAGGAGGAGGAGGAGGAGGAGGAGGAAGAGAGCAGTAGGAGTAGGAGAAGAGAAAGAAGAAAAGTAGGAACACAATGATGATATTCTGATACGTTATCGGTGTTTTGACTACTTTTAACAGGTATAGTGGAAGTTCTTAGACTTTTCAAGGGTCCTCTCGTGATTCTAGTGAAAGCTTGATAGGACTCTGCATCGTGAATAGCAAAAACACCCTTGAAAACCCGAGTAATTCTATCTATAGGCTATGAAAATATGAAAATTGAAAGCTTTTAAGTACACGAACCGAGCTTCGTAGCGCATTACAAAGTTACCGTTTAGATTGACCTTATGTAGTTTATGTTGTAGTCAATAGGTATTTCTTTGGAAAGTTGCCTATATTTACTATTACATTTGCTTTAACATACTTGAATAATGGGATAAGTATGAAATGCAACGTGGCCTGAAGTGTGAACCTCCTCCATCTCCCCTGCCTCTCTCATAACAGTCCCTCTCCCTCCACACTGTGCCCATGCCGACCTTAACCCCTTCCTGCCAATCCTTCGCAATCTGCTTTCTGTTGCTCAGTGGCCGTATTGCGGTGGTGGTGGTTGACACACACACACACACACACACACACACACACACACACACACACACACTCTCTCTCTCTCTCTCTCTCTCTTTCTCTCTCTCTCTCTCTCTCTCTCTCTCTCTCTCTCTCTCTCTCTCTCTCTCTCTCTCTCTCTCTCTCTCTCTCTCTCTCTCTCTCTCTCTCTCTCTCTCTCTCTCTCTCTCTCTCTCTCTCTCTCTCTCTCTCTCTCTCTCTCTCTCTCTCTCTATGTGTACAGTATGACCATGAATTCGGGCGCGGTGCAATGGCCAGACACTCAGACATATAATACATTGCATAAGAGTAACAATTGAGTTCATTAAGGACTAAAGAGTACGTGGAGTCACAAAAACCCAGACTGACTGGTGAGTAAAAAATGCTTGCCAACACACACGAGCGCCTCTCTCGAATAGGGGGAAAAAAAGCAAATCTGATTATGAAACGTGCAGAGTGAAACTAACGTGTATGTATGTCAACTATTCCGGTGTTACGTTCATGATACATCGGAAACTTTCTCAGTCAAGGCAGTTGTTAAAGGTAATAGGATGCTGATGTGTTTAGTTAGAGAATTTGATACAAAACTGAAATTTAATGTCGCCTGCCTGTGTTAGTCAGTCCCGTCAGACCTGCTTTGGAGTACACGGCGCAGATTAGCTCACCGCGACACACACAAACACTGCGAGTTTTATGCCGAACATGAAACCATTTAGGACAAAGCGAGTGTTGACACCATTCTCGTGGCGTAGGCCGGGCAAAGAGGTCTGCTACGAATAAGTTATGTATCCAGGGAAACCTATTGGGACATTCTGAAGTGTGTTGAAAGAATATGTGGATCTGAATATATTTGTAGGCGACGAAAGTCAAATTTATTATACCATGGATTCTTAGTAAATTTGCAGTTTCA
This sequence comes from Portunus trituberculatus, assembly GCF_017591435.1. NCBI lineage: Eukaryota > Metazoa > Arthropoda > Malacostraca > Decapoda > Portunidae > Portunus > Portunus trituberculatus. The sequence goes on from NC_059269.1 coordinate 20,692,604, forward strand.
ACTAATATACCTTATCTTATATTTCTCTTTCCCTATGTCTAACAAGCTTGGGGACCTCCTGGAAAACCTAACCTAACCTAACCTAACCTTATTATTAATTTCCGATAGGGTAAAATGGTGTTAGAAATGCTCATAGAAGTGTGATCTGGACCGTGAGAATGTATATAGTTACGTGTGGTGTATTGGTTAAAACTAATAATACCGGATTCTTTGATAGTGTGACTCATGGTTTCACTCTTAGTTAAATGGGTCTAGTGCAGATTTACAATATAGTTTGGAATGACATGTAACACTGAGAGGAATGATCAACTATTCCAATTTTATTCATACTTAATATCAATTTGGGTCAGTTTGTCGAAGGTTAATTGAGTAAGTAACTACAGCTGTGATAAAAGGGACATATAATTGTGCTATTGTATCATGGCAAGCTACCCTTCAACACTGTCTGAAATCATGCATGGAACACTTAGCAATGCTTATCACAGGCTGCAATGGCAAGTACCACTGAGATAGTAGGTTTCAATTTGCAAATGATAAGATAATGAATGCTACCTATACGCATGCATTATTAATAGTGGTCATTCGTATTCCAAAAGCTCGCTGCATAGACTTTCGGACCACGTATTGACAGTTAGGTTGCCAGAGTACGATGATACAACGTTCAGCCTCCGTGACCGCGACTGCCGTATTGTCATTGCTAGTCAGAGGGTTAATCACCGGTGTTGTTCAGAAGAATAAGCTAATTCACCTGCAGTTGTGTGCATTGGGAACGGCTAATCTACTCAATGCTTTATAAATTATCGTAAACCTTTAAACTTTGTCATTACAAGTCGAAGGGTTAATCACCAGTGTTGTACAGAAGAATAAGCTAATCCACCTGCAGTTGTGTGCTTTGGGAACGGCTAATCTATTCAATACTTTATAAATTATCATAAATCTTTTAAACTTTGATACTTACACAATTTTTCAGTAGTTCTGTAGGCTAAGAACTCAAAATTAACCTCGTATTCCATTTTCTCTGCGTGTCCAAGCCAATAGTTTCTTTTACAATAAATAGTCTTGATAAAAAAAGACGCAATCATAGAAGTGGAAAGGAAAAGCGTAATCTCTCGTGTCTCTCCAATCAAGCCACAGTTACTGGCTGGACATACTGTAGTGGTGTAATCTGGTTTGAGTCATCAGTGCGAAGCGACGGTCCGGTTTTAAGTTCGTATATTAGTTTGGACAGCAGTGTTTGTGTGGCCTATATTTTGACGTGAGTGTCCATCTGCTCGTGTGTTTGTCTGTGTTAATGTGTTTCTACGAGTATATCTGCCAGTCTGGTCTCTCTCTCTCTCTCTCTCTCTCTCTCTCTTCGTGTGTGTATATATGCGCGCACGAGAATCAAGGCTGACGCAATACATCTGCTCCACAAACCGTTACAAGGCACTAGAAGGAAGAAAACGAACTAACAGAAGACTTTACACTGAGATACTTCGTCGCTTGCATATTCAACCTCATCAAGAATCAGCCACTTGGGATTCATACAGGCTAGGCAGCGTTTTGTCCTGCACAGCTGTTGTTCTAACCTTTCCTGAACCCCCTGCCTGGCTGACCTTCCCGGCGCTAGTGTGAGTCTGTCCGGGGTTAGCAGAGGGCGTGGGGGTAAGGACTTGACCTCTCGGCCCTCACCTCTCTTCCCAATGGTGGAGTCTAAGGGGGAGGAGAGAGACAAGGAGGGAGGGGAGGGCAGAGTTGGGGAAACCCGTGTGTGTGTGTGTGTGTGTGTGTGTGTGTGTGTTTAACTGCAATGATCATTACCACCACAGCTAATAAACGTTCAATATAATCTTTACTAGGTATTATTTATCTTCATTTAAATCTGTTAGTAGTCAAGTGATCTTTCGTTTATTGCGTTGAATTGACCACCACCACCATTACTGCTACTACTACTACTACTACTACTACTACTACTACTACTACTACTATCATCACAACAGCTACCACCACCTCTTTACTACCACTACCACTATCACCTGCAAAATTACCGCAACTACAACCTCCTCCAACCAGCATAATGACCCCGGTTCTATCCAGGGCGAATCAGGTGTGTAGCAGGTGTGCTGTACCCTTAGGATAACAGATGTGGGCGGCGGCTGGGGCAAGTAACCAGCTCCCCGCCACTCAACCCTACCCTCATACTGTCTCGCCCATATGGTGGCAGACAACATACAGAAGAGTTAACAGTACACATGGACGATTGAGAGAGAAAGGAAGCGCCTGCTGTCTTTATGTACAGTGAAGCTGCAAGTATTCCTGTGTCCAGTTCGAGGTTACATGTTCCTTGATACTCGAAGCTGCGAGGTAGGTGGCTATCGGTTGTTGAGTTTGTATAGTGGAACTTCGGAGGGAGTGCTTGTCAGTGTGGGTGTGGCGGCGCCGTTGAGCAGCCCCCGCCCACTGACGAGAAGGGGGTTTAGGAGGAGAGGGAAGAAGGAGGAGGAGGAGGAGGGTAGGCGAAGACAGGTAGGACGAGGGGCGGGACAGGAGGGAAAGGAAGACGGGTTTTGGAAGGAGAGACTGGTGAGGTAAGAGGGAGGAAGAGACGAGGATTGTGGTGTGGAGAGAGAGAGAGAGAGAGAGAGAGAGAGAGAGAGAGAGAGAGAGAGAGAGAGAGAGAGAGAGAGAGAGAGAGAGAGAGAGACTGGTGTAAGTAAGGAAAGTGTTACCAGCGTGGAAGAGACGTGCAGGAAGGGAAGGGCAGGAGGGAGCGGGAGGGACAGGTCATGGTGGGGGAAAAAATTGCAAACCGAGACTCCTTAAAAAATAAAAAGTTGCCAATCGTGTTTGTAAATGCCACTTTCTGGGTCTAAAAGTGATGGCAAAGAATCTCCCACCCTCCATGTAGGTTTGAGGTGTCTATTTTGTTTGTCTGCCTGCTTGCATGCTCGTCTATCTCTATTCTAGCTATCTGCCACACATACAAGTCCAGTCACACAACAGCTGCTTGCCTCCAGCCTGTTGTCGTCCTGAACGGCGCTGGTTACATCCCGTGAGCACCATTTACTATCTGTCGAAAGCTGCAGCGAGGAAGTCAAGGTCCACCACCAACAGGTGACACGCGAAGCCTCTCTCCTGCTGTCCCTTTAACCTCCTCGCTAAGTTTTCTCCAACACCCGCTCTAGGCTAGCTACCTCATCATCTTTTCCTCTCGTCTTAAGTAGCCTGTCTTCCATCATTTCGTTGTCTCGCATCTGCCATTCCGTTGTTTCGCGTGGACTTTCTTTTCATCGTGTAAAGCGTAAAAGGAAAAGTTTACCTGTCATCATTGTAGCAGTGATCATTATGGACAATGTGCGGACAGCTGCAGTGGTGGCACCTGTCACGAGAGGTGCTGATGGGAATTGCCGCGGCAGTTTCTAGTGACAGGGTTGCAATCAAGCACCTTGTTTTCAAAAGTGGCTGCCGGATGTGTGTTAGTAGAAAGGCCGTCTGGAGGCATCTTTTCGTAACTACGGCATTGGCCATGTACGTGTTCGCGTCGTTGAATTATGGATGGCGCAGTGTGGTGACGCAGACTGGTGTTTTAGCTTTATACTAGTGTGTGTGTATGTTTGTATTTACCTAGTTGTATTTACCTAGTTGTAGTTTTACAGGGCCTGGGCTTTATGCTCGTGTGGCCCCGTCTCCATATCTACACTTATCCAATCTTACTTTAAAAGTGTGCACACTCGTTGCAAACACTACTTCTTCATCTAAACTGTTCCACGTCTCAATACATCTCTGCGGGAAACTATATTTTTTTATATCTCTCAGACATCTTCCCTTTCTCAGCTTTTTACTATGCGATCTTGTGCTTGTGTGTGTGTGTGTGTGTGTGTGTGTGTGTGTGTGTGTGTGTGTGTGTGTGTGTGTGTGTGTGTCAGGCCAAATGTTATCTTGGGGTTTTCATGCAAAAATAAACAGCCGATAGGGGGACTCTTAATTTTCAGCCACATTGCGATAACTGACAAGTGAATTTCGTTAGTACGCATGAGCATAAGTCTGCGAAATTTCTAATGATAAAGCGTGTCCCTTAACCACCACTTCCTTTTATGGAATATCTGAACTAGTTGCCTGTACGTGGCGGACCCTGAGGCCCTGGGAACCGAACAAAAATAGAAGGGGAGATGTGAAGTATAGGACATCATAGTTAGTGGTGGTGGTGGCAGCAGGAAGGGGGGCAGCTGAGGGTGACTTAACACTGTTGCAGCAGCCACATTCCACGCAAGGGAAAGATATCCTGAAAGGAAGTCGCGGACAGGTAAGAGGTGTGGGAACAGAGCTGCAGGGGCTGTGCGGTGGCGCCGTGTGGGTGGCGAGGCGAGGCAGGGCGATCAGTGACGACGGTAGAGGAGCGAGAGGGACAGATGGGAACAACATTTACTAGTATGTATTAAATTTAAGGAAGAGAATATGTAGACTGGTAGAGTGGAAGCCTGTTTTATTATCCCCCTCAGACGCTTCCCTTTTTCAGTCTGCGGATTGGTCCTCAAGGGCTCCCTAGATGAACCTCTTACAAATTTAATAGAATGTTGTACGATCCTTGCGATATTGAGTTAAGTTGTGCATTTCTTTGCATTATTTATTTTCAGCTGGAGATTATAGCAGGTGAATCAATCCTCATTTATATGTTTATTTTGATACACATAGGAAGTCATGGGGAATGTTGCCCCTTAAATAAGTGCAAACAGTTTTTAGATGTTGTGCGGTCTTGTATTATCTTTGTTTTGGCTAGCGATCCTTGCTGGCTCCTTTGAACACTCCAATGAAGTAAGTTAAGTGCAAGGACACGATCAGCGGGTCGCTCAGGATGCCGCTGGGGAGACAGTGGGTGTCGTCCGCCCTCTTGTTACACTGGGTTGCCTGTTGCAAGGAAACTCTGCACTCCTTATCCGGGTTTGTTTCATGCACTAATTCGTCTTCTTGAATTTGATCGTTTTTTCTTTTTCTTGAGCAAAGTCTTCAAAGTTGTCCCAGCTGGTGAGTTCAGTCACCCACCATCCAGAGCGCACACATGGACTGTCTACCTCTCCTAGAGTGATCATCCGTAAGAGTGTAATCAGCTTAAAATATCAGTAGCTTGCAGCAGAATTCTTCCCTTCCCAAACCTGTCTAATTAATTTGTCGGAAATATCTTTGGCAGCGGCGCCGCGTCATTATCATAACCCGGGCATTGGCCGCACCCACCGCCACCGTGAGCAGCGGCCCTCCATCCCAGGGCGCAGTGTTGAGGAGCGGTTAGGGAAATATTTTTAAAACCGGCGTCATCCAGCTCCGTCTCAGTCAGTGCTTGGTCATGCTGGGTTTATGCCACAGCCGTTAGTGCGAATAATTTTCCTGCTAAGCTTCCTTCATACTGAGGCTTAACTGCGGGGCGCTGGTGTGGGCGAGGATAAGAACGCAGCCCACATATGTATTTTTTTTTTTTTTTTTTTAATTTATTCTCTTTACTTAATTTCCTTCATACAATAGAAGCTCGACCAAAGAAAGGAAAGCCTTGAAAAATCTTAAACGTGGTTCCCTTTAAAGTGTGAGAGCTCCAAGAAGTGTGTGTGTTGATATTCCCTTTGGAAGGCGTCCGTTGGCTCGCTCGTGCTCGTTTGTCTTGCGCGATGAAATACTGCTGCTCTGCCGTCACGCTCAGCCCTCCCCTGTTCCCTTGTACACACCCCCCGGCAGGAACGGTAACCCCACTCCCATGGGTGCACAGGGCGAGCGGACCGGGCTGGGCCAGAGGGCGGGGTGTCCGCTGTGGGCTTTGAGGGTCGGCAGAGACGGCCTTGGTTTGCCTTCTCATGAGCCGAAATTTAATACCCCTCAGTCTTTTCTTACGTCTTTGTTTTAATCAAATATTCTTCTCGTCTCCTTTGCAGTGTATCGACAAGCATTGGCATTTATTCTCACGCCTAGCTGGCCTACTGGATTGCCTGAAATATAAACACAGAGGGACGTAATGAGGCCTCTCCACCTCTACCCATCTAACGCACGTCTGCCTCGACTGCTGTGACAAGGTATGTGCCTGTGATGCGGATCCACCATCACCCTACCCATCGCCCGGCGTGCACTGACCTCACTACCACCACCACCACCACTACCACCACTCACCGCCTCTGCTCCTCACCATCTTGCTGCTCTCACCACCGTCCTAACCACTACCGGCCTCCACTCAAAAAACTCGCCATGCTCCACCAAGCTGCCGCCGCCACCCACTCGCCTGTCACAATTCCTCTCCGCCCATTGAGGACGCAACACACACAGCGAGAGGTCATTTAATCGCGCGCCGTGTCTATTGTCACTCCCTTAGTGTGCAATTAACTTGAAGCAAAACTCGTATTGCTAACTGAAGAGAAATTGAAACTCATCGTTACGAGTGTATTTTTAGGGCAAGAGTGTTCCTCCATGAAAGTATTTATTTTATTTTTTATACATGTAGCGGCAGGATGTGTGTGTGTGTGTGTGTGTGTGTGTGTGTGTGTGTGTGTGTGTGTGTGTGTCTAAGAGCAAGGTGGGGAGGCAGGTATTACATAGTACAAGAAACAACGAACAGAGCAGAGCAGAGCAGAGCAGAACGACCTTGCAGTCACCTCTGCTTGCAAGGGGGAAGCAGGTGGCGGAGAGTTGCAACGGATTCAGAATAAAGAACGAGAAATGAAAGGGAAACAATGAGAGAAAAGCTTAGCAAGAGGAGGAGGAAGGGGGGAAGGAGAAGTAAGGAGTAATTACGCTATTACATAAATTAACTATACATCCACTTTGCAAAACTACCATTTAATCTGGGACGGCACTTAATTCTCATTCTGAACGTAAATGACTAGAATAGCGTTGCAAGTTCTGGAGTTCAGGAGCGTTATTGTGCGGCCTTGTGTGATTAAGAACCTCACGTGGCCAGATAAAGACTTGTACTGCAGGGCGGCGCTCGAGACCTGATAGTGACTGATGGCTCGAAAGGAAAGTGAGACAATCGCTTAGTGACTGTATTACGTTTGTGTGTGTGTGTGTGTGTGTGTGTGTGTGTACTGCGATACATGCCCTTCTCGGTCAACTTTATGCACGTGTTGGGATTAGGATGAGAAGGGGCCGACAGAGAACAGGAAGGGAATAGAGAAGAGTAGGCAAAGGAATTAGAGGAGGAGGAGGAGGAGGAAGAGGAGGAGGGGGGAGGCAGAGGAGGAGATGAGAGAGAAGCAAGTGTTGGTGGTGTAGGAGGTGGTGTGTGAGTGAGCTCGCCGCCTTGGGTCGTGGGTCGTGTGGAGGCGCGTCTCCTCCACCCTATTGTTCACCCACCCTAACCTACATTTCCTGGCGCATGGCCTCTCCCACCCCCACTCTCCACATGCCCCCAGCCCTTTTTACGCCTCCGTGCCCTTCCTCTCCCACTCCCCCACCACATTCACGCCTTCCCAACCCACTCCCCCTTTCAAGCGTTCCTCCCAATCCCTACACTTCCCTTCTCTCCACACCCCAGCCCACCTCTTCAGCCCCGTGCCTTCTTCCTTCCCACGCCAGGGTCGCGACCCCGCTGTTGCACAGTTTGCTGCCCAATCACGCGCGGGGCCCCGGGTCTCGCTGGAAACAATATTAGCACAAGAGTAGACTGGCTTTGCTCACCTCACACTGGACCCGCGCATCACAGACCATCTCCAGTGACCCTTTCCGCCCTGACCAACAGCCGCGCCACTGGCCTTGAAGCACCAATGATTAGACACAGCCGAATGTTAATGCTCACCTCCCTCTTTTAGTCCGCAGCGACAAAACTTGCCTTATTCGGCTCTGTGACTCACTGCTGCATAGGGCGCGTGTGTGGCCAGCGATGGGCGGGGGTGTGCCCGTTGGGGTTTGGGGATGTTGGGACGGGTGGTGAGGAACAGCGGCCTCCACGATCGTAACTTATTGGTGAGACGTATACGTAATGTAGCCATGGATTTTTCTACCTAGCATTTCCTGTCCAACCACACCTGGGTCGTCTCTCGTCTACGCATCAAAATTTACCCTTATAAAGAAGTCACCGATCAGGACTCAGCAACTGGTGAGGACAAGGGGAAATGGGGTCCAGGAAGAGGGGAGAGGCGGGAAGGGGTAGGAGGGACGCGCCAACATGCTGGAGTCGACATTTAATGCTTCCTGGGGCTCAAGGAGGACGGGATTCTTGCGGCTATGCATGAGACGATGGGCGCCGTGCTGCTGTTGCCCTCCCACGGTATTTAATTTGCTACGGCACGGCCATCTTCCCGGGCATGCCATAGCACCACACATGTCCCGTAGGTGGTGGTGGTGGTGGTGGTGGTAATTGTCGTGGTACAGTATAGCTATCTAGGTATCTCATTAATTTCATAGGTGATGTTGAAAGTTAGTCTCTAAAGGCTTCCTGTCTTTATTATCATTATTTTCATTATTATCTATCTTACACCACCACTACCACCACCATTACTACTACTATTACTACTACTACTACTACTACTACTACTACTACTACTACTATTGATAAGAATTTAATCAGCATAAGTGAACAAAAAATAGAGTTAGAAGTAGCTAAAGATACAATTACCTTTACATGAACCCTCCCTCGTGTGGCGCAGAGTGGAAGCAATAGCCGTGATATGAGGAATGCTTGGTGTGACAGTCCTCGGCGTTAGAGTGATGACATGCGATTATTAGTGTCTTACGGCCATTAATAACCACCAGGTGCCCCATCAACTTTTGTTATCTGCGAGGTATAACAGCCGCTGTGTCCTATCCTCTCCATGTCTCTATCTCCTCTGCCGTGTTGGAGTGAGGCTTATGCTGATGGATGGGTGAATTAGTGATATTGTTGTTGAGGATAATAGTGGTGGAGGTAGCGTAATGTTGATGAGTGCATTAGCAGTAACAGCAGGTATTAACAACAGCAATAGTAGTGAAGGTACAAAACTTCATCAGTACGAGTAGCACCAGCAACAGTAAATGAAGCTACATATTGTATCTTTAACGATTAGACTATCCTATTCTGTCTCTCAATTAATCTTATCTCATCCAGTATCACTCATTATCACTCTCCACTTAATATCAGCACTACTTATTAGGCTTCCCAACGTTTCACTGCCGCTACATGGCGCAGGAGAGCCGTGTGGCAGTCTCCGCCGGGCAGTGCGGTTAGGGGGCGAGGCTGTTTGCATAGCGTTCTCCTTCCACCACCTTGCCTTGCACGGCCACCTGCTGGAACTCCCACATCCTCACCCACACAATCTTCATCACTGTTGCACCATATCCTCCTTCCTTCCACCTTCCCAAAATCCATCTGTCCCCATTTCATGAAGGCAGCTTCTCAAATCACTACTGAGTCTCCTGCGTGCCAAAAAGAAGAAGAAAAAAAAAGTGTTGTCCCGCTCTCGTTAAACGGTACCATGGCTTCTCGTGCGCAGTACCGTTGTACCCCGCCAGGCTGTACCCGAGGCCTCTCAGACGGCTGGTGGTTGTGTTGGTTTGGGACTAGACCAAGACCTCAGAGCGAATTAGACGATAATGACTGATCATACTTACTCACACACACACACACACACACACACACACACACACACACACACACACACACACACACACACACACACACACTCTCTCTCTCTCTCTCTCTCTCTCTATCCATATTAGAAGCAGAATTTTCAAAAGGAACTACAATTAGCACGTTTAATCTTGAAGACGATTTACTTATTCAATTTATTTGATTATGAGAGAGAGAGAGAGAGAGAGAGAGAGAGAGAGAGAGAGAGAGAGAGAGAGAGAGAGAGAGAGAGAGAGAGAGAACGCTTCCTCTTATGTATTCTACTTCATCTTGATTGTTGAGTTTCGTACCATCGCATTAGAACCTCAGGCATTGTAAGGGTGCAGTTTTCTATTACGAGCACAGTCCTGCATATTGTCTTTCTATTAGTATGCTTAGAAATACAGATGTTACAGCATTCAGTGTTCTATTGGCACCTCGCTCCATAACTGGGACGAGTCTGGGTCTGTGTGATGTTTACGTTTCCTGTCCACAGCCTTATCTTGGCTATTCATGGACCGTGTAGTGCTGACCGTGTCGGGGTCCTATCTCGACGACTTTTAACAGGTCCTGGTGGAAGTTATAGGGATTTTCAAGGGTAGTTTTATGATTGTGGTGATACTGTAACAAGGATTCTGTGCTATCAGTAACAGAATACGTGTGAGAAGCCGAATGATAATTTCTGGTTTTTGAAAATGAGCCTTGTGAGAGTTCAAAGCGTTTTAAAATACAGGACTGTGATTTCTTATGTAATTCATGTGTATTCCCCTAGATGATTCAGGTATCACAGGGAAAGTAATGTCAATGGAGGTCGTCTGATGAAGCTAGGTGACTCACAAACAAGTGGGTGGAAATGGTCTAGTGGTCGCCATATCAGGAGTCGTCCTCACCGCCAGGCGAAGGCCACACAAAACTCGAGAGGTCCGGAAGCCCAACACGTTCATCGTCCTCACCGCTAAGTGACTGTCGCTGTTACTCATAATCCACTCACATGCTCCGTTCCGCACTTTTTAGCTTCCAAGACTTCACTTTTTTTACTTTAATTTGGATAACTTCGTGTGCTTTGCCATTATGAGTTGGTTGGAGTGCCAGAATCTAGTCAATGATTCCTCATTGTCGACCGTATGCTTGTCTCCTGAGGTTTTTGTTCCTAGCCAACTCAAAACCCGCAATGACGTTCTCTTATCTGGTAACACTGCGATCGAAGGCTTCCACTTTGCGCGAATCAGCAATGAAAAATGCTTATTATTTTTCTGATTTTTTTTTCATTTTTTTTTATGTAACTGTGTCTAACTTTTCAGACTTTTTACCGGCGAAACATCATATTAATAACTTTCCTATAGTAATTCCTCTGCATCTACCCATAAACGCAGCCTGAAGTGAGATGTAGTCTTTACTATTATCATTATCTACCATTCAGATTCTACCAACATTTCAGGAACAATCTTCCAGGAGTCAACAGATCTGCTAAAGTTCTTTCCACCTTTACGTTCCCTTGAATCTCAGCCCCCTAGCAGTCACGTCCGGCTTGCTATTCCCCTTCTACCCTCACATAACCTTGTCTGCCACGCTCCATTGACGCCTTCGTCCTCCCAGCCTCCGCCACACCAGCAGCCTTCACGTCAAACCCCACAGAAAAAAAAGTATGTAGGAGTTACTTTCCCTTCATGATCCTCACCCTTTTCTCTATATAGAAAAAAGAGGTAAAAAAAAGGCTGCTAGTCAGGTTGGTAATTAAACTCTGTCGTATCGATAAGGGCAGTGGTTTAGTTAATGGCGAGACGAGGCAGCCAGCGATGACATGACGTGGTGGTGGGAAAGAGCGGCAGGGGATCATGTAGTGTGTGGTTTCATTACTAATCGATACATGCAGCCTTTATTGTTATCGTACATCTATACACACACACACACACACACACACACACACACACACACACACACACACACACACACACACACACACACACACACACACAAGGTCATGTCATTGATGTCAGTGTATGAAAATAAGGCACGTAATGTTTCCCGGAAGAACAGCACAGCATTAATTCACTGAAGTGGCCGTGCAGCATGTGAACACACACACACACACACACACACACACACACACACACACACACACACACACACACACACACACACACACACACACACACACACACACACACACTGCTTGCCCAGGAAAGTGTACTCGTATATATATAGGCTGAAAAAAAGTGTGTATATATTCATGCATGGATGTTGCGTAGGAGTAACATTGTTTGGGTGTTGAGGGAGGATGTGGTTGGGGTGTGGTGGTGATCCTGACTGTGGCAATTGAGTTAGAATGAAGGAAAAAGAGACCGATAATGATGTTGCTAGAGGAGAAAAAAAATAATAGTCTGCTTCTGAATAAAATGAAAGTGGTACACAATGTTGAACTGCAGACTTGCATGTGTTACTTTGAAATGTATATGTTCGTGGGACTTGTTTATGTGGTCGTTACTTGAGATTTGTGTAGGTTTCATTTGTGTGTGCGTGTGTGTGTGTTACTACGAGATCTCTGTACCATTCATGTGTGTGTCAACGTGTGTATATTTGTCCTAGAGTTTCTTCTTAAACCTTGTGTCAGAGGTGTGTGTTTATGTCCTCCCCGTGATAGTATAGACCACAGCCGTCACTTCCTTCCTCACCCTTACTAACCCGGATCCACCACCACCCGCCACCCGCGCCACGCCTCACCCTCCGTGTCGTCCGGCCAAACCACACCCGTTGAGGTCACGCCACCCACCACCCGCCGCCAAACAACACAAGCAACCACAACAGAAGCACAACGCCACGCCCTCACATCGAACCGTTTACCAGCATATCAGACCTTGTTGCTTCATTGCTGCATCACGACTGCCACCTGCAACACACACCACACAAAGCACTGGCTGCAACACTACTCCACAGCCTTCACCACAAGCTTCACCACACGTCCGCCAACCATCAGATACCTCATGCAACACCATCACCACCACTACCCCACGAATCCCATCCACGCGGTAAAGAAAATGAGAAAAAAAGAGAAAACGATGACGTACCGTACTACAAACACTCAGTTATCGGAGTACATGACAACACTACCTTTGAATCTCACCGTAGCGAGTCACAACTGATGCAGGCGAGCGAGAGAGACACAGATGAGGAAAAATCTCCATCTAGAAGGCACTGGCGGTCACTCTAAACTACCCTACCGTCAGAGTTTGTGGGAATCTTATACGCTGGCTAAAGAAAATTATACTTGAGTCAATTTATCCCCATCAAGAGAGAGAAAGAGAGAGAGGAGATGGGGGTACGTGGGATGTGCGAGGAGAGTAGGACCATCTCCCTCGGCTACTTTACAGCTTGAGTCCGGTTGGTGCAGCCTGACGGTGGTGGTTCCCGTTAGTTTGGTCTTGGCGGCGGTGAATGGCGAGGTGCGGCGCTACTGTTGCGTGCGTGTGTGTGTGTGTGTGTGTGTGTGTGTGTGTGTGTGTGTGATATGAAAGATGTTATATTTTTGTGATTATTATTTGTGCTGGACTGCAGTTATTCATTTGGTGCCATGTTAAGTTATTTGAAGAGAGGTTCGAATAAAGCATTAAATATTAATATTACTGTAATTCCACTGTTAAAACTGGGATCAATAAACATTCTCTCTCTCTCTCTTTTTTTTTATTTAAACTCTCTCTCTCTCTCTCTTTCTTTCTTGACACACACATATACACACATACAGAGAGAGAGCGAGAGAGAGAGAGAGAGAGAGAGAGAGAGAGAGAGAGAGAGAGAGAGAGAGAGAGAGAGAGAGAGAATGTAAGTAATGCAAATTGTGCGTTCTAAATTAGATGCATCGCCTTGAAACAAATAGATATAACAAAACTACACAGTCAGGAAGAGAGAGAGAGAGAGAGAGAGAGAGAGAGAGAGAGAGAGAGGGGGGCGGTTTAAAGTGTTAAGAGTGTTTTACAAAAGGCGTTAGGTCGAGCCTGTAGTCGTTATTTCAGAAGGTCGTCTGGCATTGTTACCGCCGCGCCAATGACGACCACAAGGACATCATAGTCGTACCGAAGTGAAGCATTAGTGTAGTTATGGTAGCAAGGGAGCGTAATGATGCAATGGTGCTCTGGTGGCCGGTCAAGTAAGCATTATTCCCTTGAGAATTGTAGTGTTGTTCTTGTTGTTGTTGTTGTGGTGGTGGTGGTGGTGGTGGTAACAATGTGTAGTGAAATAAAAAATAAACATGTTCGTGATGATAATGGATGACAATAAAGTTTAAGGTAGAATTAAAATGATCATTGTAGTAGTGATTATGATGACGATAGCGATGATGGTGATGATGATGATGATGATGATGATGATGATGATGATGATATTGATGGTAAGAGCAGCAGCAGTAGTTAGTACTTAGTAGTAGTAGTAGTAGTAGTAGTAGTAATAATGATGGTGATGATAACAATGATAAGAATAATGATAACAATAATGATAATAATGATAATAATAACGATGATGATAATAGTAGCAATGATGATAACAACAACAACAACAGCAACAACAACAATAATAGTAATAGTAATAATAATAATAATAATAATAATAATAATAATAATAATAATAATAATAATAATAATAACAACAACAATAACAAAGAAAATACAGAGCACTAAAACAAGAGTAACAAGACACTAATAACCCAATAAATAACACTAATAAAGGCGGTGACAAATGGACAACCCTGGCGATGTCGTGACGGCGGCGCGGGAAAGTTGTGCGGCTCACTGTGCGTCGCGTGAGGTGGTGTTCGTGAGATCTCCCCACCTTGAGTCTGGCCGCGCCGCGTGTGCCGCTCCTGCCGAGTGGTCCTAGAAAGTAAAGTGGCGCCCTCGGTATGTGAATGTGGTTAGGAAAGCCTGCGCGAGATGTATTGCTGCGGGGAGCCTGCTGGTGGTGGAGGAGACGGTGGCGGAGGAGGTGGTAGTGGTGGTGGTGGTGGAAGGACGGTTGACGGTTGGCAGGAGACAAGATAAGTACAGGAAGAGTAGTAAATTCCCTCAAGTTAACCACGCATTTCCGCCTTCTTCCCAGCGTGGGGTTACCTTCATATACCACCACCACCACTACTTCGGGAAAGAAGAGGATCAGTCCAACTTGCAGCTAACAAAGTCTTGGACAGAGAAATAACAGGCCATTTGGAACTATTATTGTGTTATTTAGAAATTATCGTCGTTGTTGGGATGAATTGTGTGGTCCAGCTCCAGGCAAGCGCGTCGCGGCAGGTGGCAAGCGGCGGGCGGCAGCCATGCTAAGGACAGTTCAGTGACCGTCGGTGGGGCAGGAGAACAAGGCTTGGGTGCATCGTGAGTCTTTTGTCCTCGGCTTCCCTGGCTATGTCCGATGATGCAACAAGGGAGACGCGGTGTCCTGGTCTTATCGTATTGGTAAAATAAAGAAAACGCAGTTGAAATGGCCACTAGCAATACAATGCAATGAGATATGTTGAGCAAACTTCCACAAGGTACTGCATGTGGCGGACGCTCTTGAGGATGATGGGCTGACAATGCACGGATGAAGACCTAACACACCAAGAGCCGAGCCGTGGTCCTTTGTTTACATCGACAGGAAAGGACGTGGGCAGTACAGTACAGTATCTAGGCCTACACGAGAGGATAAAGATGGGTACCTGGAAACTTTGGATCCTCCCTGTAAGGTGTTCCTGTGAGGCGCTTCCGGTGTGGCGACCTTTGTCTCCTCGAGTGTTTCCTGTCACTTCGCTAGACTTTGCGCATTTCTCTTAATCACCTGATGAATGGCCGAAGATTTCTCTGTCGGCCAGGTGTGCACAAAGTTTGGTTCCTCTGCTGTTTGCTGTCTCATGCACCTCTTAGAAAGCACAGCGATTGGCCAGAAGAGAAATTCCCTTTCATAGATGCTGCGATGTTCCGAGGTATCTTAAAATCTCGAGTAAATGTATTCAGATGAGCATGGAACTTGTTGACCACGAATAATTCCCTCCTTTATCAGTGTTAGCGTGTTGACAACTTGGCGATAGTCCAAAAGGTGCGACCAGTTCCCCGCCGCCCTTAATGGCACTGTGTTTGTTACCACTAGTATATTGGCCACGACTTCTGATGAAGAGAGAGAGAGAGAGAGAGAGAGAGAGAGAGAGAGAGAGAGAGAGAGAGAGAGAGAGAGAGAGAGAGAGAGAGAGAGAGAGAGAGAGAGAGAGAGAGAGAGAGAGAGAGAGAGAGAGAGAGAGAGAGAGCAATCGACCTTCTTTTTTAACTGTTTCCTCTTTTTATTCCTGAGTCTTACGGTCGTCGCCTCGTGTCTCTCAAGTAATAAGTCTCCTCGCACCATAATTGCCTTAATGAAGCCAGTGTGTCGGTGCTGCCAACTTCCTCCCTCCTCTCTCCATAGCGTATGGCGGTGGTGGTGGTGGTGGTAGTGTGAGTGTGTGTGTGTGTGTGTGTGTGTGTGTGTGTGTGAGAGAGAGAGAGAGAGAGAGAGAGAGAGAGAGAGAGAGAGAGAGAGAGAGAGAGAGAGAGAGAGAGAGAGAGAGAGAGAGAGAGAGAGAGAGAGAGAGAGATGAATTCAAGTCATTCCGGTATTATGTTCTTGTGTACGACCCACATACTTGAGGCACCTAGGCTAGGCAGAGAGAGAGAGAGAGAGAGAGAGAGAGAGAGAGAGAGAGAGAGAGAGAGAGAGAGAGAGAGAGAGAGAGAGAGAGAGAGAGACAGAGAGACAGAGAGACAGAGAGATAGAAATATACTAAAGGGTCACCTCTCATACTTAACCCATACACTGCCCGTCCTGCTGCCTCAATCACCACCCAAGCTAAAAGAGGCGGCAGAGTGAATTATAAAGTCTAATGATGCTGATAATGACTCAGTGTAGTAGTAGTAGTGATAAGTGTTGCTGGCAGGGTGTGGAGGTCATTGATAGGGTGTGGCAGTGGTAGAAGGCATCAGCAGTGACGTGGTATGCTAGGAATGTGACTGCAGAAGAAAAGGTATGACTGGTATGAGAAAAGGATAGACGTGAATGTCGCTGGTATGAAGGAGTTGGATTCTGTTAGTTGTGGACAGTGTGGTTTGGTGTGGTATGGTGTACTGGTGAAAGGATCTCGTGCTGTTGTCCAGGTGATGTATTGATTAATGGTGATGTGGCGTATTGGTCGGGAAGGAGACGATTTATTGGTGGTGTGGTGTTGTATAGTGTGCTGTGGTGTAGTGCCAAGAGGATAAAGTGTGGCTACAAATGTGGTATTGTGAATCGAGTATTATTGACTCTTATTACACACACACACACACACACACACACACACACACACACACACACACACACACACACACACACACACACACACACACACACACAAACACAGACAGAGAGAGAGAGAGAGAGAGAGAGAGAGAGAGAGAGAGAGAGAGAGAGAGAGAGAGAGAGAGAGAGAGAGAGAGAGAGAGAGAGAGAGAGAGAGAGAGAGAGAGAGAGAGAGAGAGAGAGAGAGAGAGAGAGAGAGAGAGAGAGAGAGAGAGGAAAAAAAGACTAAACAACACTGTCTTATTTGGAGCAGCAAGCCTTAATGGTCCAGGAACTTACCAACACAGACCGAATACCACTGCAAGGTTTGAGATTCAGCCTGTATCCAAAGTTACCGCCTTATTATAGCATGTGCGTCTGTGTTTGTGTGTGTGTCTGTGCGTGTGAGTGTGTGTGTGTGTTCGACCTTTTCTCGTCAAGGTCCCCTCCCTGAGATACGTGGTAGGTCAGTGGGTGGCGAGGGCTCAGGGTGTAAAGGTCGTGGGTGAGGTGTGGCTTATCCCTAATATGATGTACCGCATAAGAGTAGGGTTGGGTTGCGCTGGAGTGGGTGGGGTTGGGCAGCAGGGGGACCTTGGCACTGCTGCGAGGATGTTGAGGCATATGGGTGGGGCGCGGGTGTGGTGGGGTGTAGAGAGAGGCTGTGTTGCATGGGTGGTGTTGGTATTTGGGTGTGGTGGTGTTGTGGTGGAGGTATTGTTGCGGAGTTAGGGTGGTGGTGGTGGTGGTAGTGGTGCTGGTGTGAGTATAGACAAGTAATCGATACATTACTTGTTTATGCTTGCTCCCGTCTCCTTCCTTCCCTCTCTTCCTCTCTCTCTCTTTCTCTCCGTCACAACGCAAGCTTCATTCATTGTCATGTCCGCGTCTCCTCTCATACTTGCTTTAACAATTTTATCTTTGATATCGGCAGATTATAGATGAGAAAATTAGTGTCTCTCTCTCTCTCTCTCTCTCTCTCTCTAACGTAATCCTATTCTGCGTCATATGATCTTGCTGAGGTGACTATAACTCAATCATTCACCCTCTCCACTTAGCAGCATTATTCTCCCTTTCTTCCTTACCCACACCTTGATCTCTCCGGCTGTAGCACATACAAGTGCGCATGAAAAACAAAACTGAGTTCTCGTAAATTATTTCTTGTGCGTGGGGCAGCTGCCGAACACGATGCAGGTCCAACCATCGCGCGCCACCATGCACAAAGCCGCAAGAAACCTGTGGAGGAGAGTTTTTTTCCCTCTCCGTGTATGAAGGTTCCCTGGAGACAGTATGTGACTGAGCATCAAGCGAGAACAACTTAACATTCTCCACATACTTTAGGTTTTGTATATCGTGTGATCCTGCTTGGAATCTTGCCAAGTTCCCTTATAGCACACTTCACCGCGTCGCCTCCTCCGTATCCACCACCACTGCCACCTCATACACTCATTGTCTAATTACGGGAGACTCGTTATTCAGGCAAGAGTTGTGGTGATAATTAAGCGTAATTAGTAAAGGAATTATATGAACTGAATCGCAAGTGTCTTTGTTAGCTTATCCTTGACGGTACGCACAAGGCAGTTACTTAAGTGTGTTGTGTGACGTGAAACAAGGCTGACTAAGAGTGGCGCTTAAGTACTGTATGATTTTATCTATCTGTGACTTACTACAGGATTCCGTGTTGCTGTGTGCGGTGCTTGCCATCAGGGCCGTCCAGATTCCCCTTCCATTACCACCACCACCACCACCACCACCGCCCTTGCCAAGATAACCCGCTATTGTCCTGTTCAAGTCTCGTGGAGATAATAATCCGTCGACGCACCACGTCATGCTACAGCCAGACTATTGCTTTGCTGTCTTCATGTTTAGCTGCGTAGCACTATTGTGTTGAGACTTCCCGGACAAGGAGGAGGAGGAGAAGGAGGGTAAGGTAGAGGAGGAGGACGGGATAGTGGGCGGGAAGGCGAGGAAGTGGAGCCTTTGAGGGCGCTTTGGTATTCCTCTTGAAAAGACTTACCTCATCAACCTCTGCTTCATCCTGCCTCCTCTCGTCCCCTCCCCTCCCCCAGTCTTCACCTCCCTCACCCCTTCTTATTCTCTCTCCCTCCATCCCCCAACACTCACTTGCCTCTCCAGCCCAACGCGCGCCACTGTCAGCTCTGAAAATCGCGCATGTGACTCGTAGCAAAGCATCCGCAACATAACACAGGAGGAATAGAATGTGTTATGTTTCGCTCCCACACCGCCACGCACTGGAGACAAGACCAGCGGAATGGAGGGGCGGAGATTCTGCTGCCTCATGGAATAGGGGGGCGTGGGCGGCGGGCGTGGGCTGGGCAAGGTAAGGAACCCACGAAGACGGATGCTTACTCCTCTCGTGGTCCTTCCTTCCCGGCCGCTAGCCCTAACCTGCCCGCCCACGCCCACGCCTGGTCCAGCCTGGTGATCGTGGAGGTGGTGGTGGTGGTAGTAGGGGTGGATGAACAAGAGAGAGAGAGAGAGAGAGAGAGAGAGAGAGAGAGAGAGAGAGAGAGAGAGAGAGAGAGAGAGAGAGAGAGAGTGGTCAATGCCTGTCATGTTGGTGCTGCCTGACTATCAACATTATATTTTTCCCTTTCGATCACTTTTTTTCTTTTCCATTGGTATTGGTGTCTTCCATGGTTCCTATTGCTTACGCTAGAGGGGAGGCTGGCTGAGAGTTCTTTCCAGGATCGCTGCGTTACTCGTGTAGGTGTATCTGGTGGTAGGGTCACTGTGGTGGTGGTAATTGTGGGATGGAAGAGACTGTTGCTGTTGTTGTTGCTGTTGCCCGTGGGGGTGGCGGTGAATACTACAACTTAATGCCCTCTGCCACAACCTCAGGACCCTGCGGTAAGGAGGCGGGAGGGAGAACAGAGGGGCGGGGGCGGCGGAGCGTGGCGGCGTGCTGGGGAGGGAGGTGGTGGGGAGGCGGGGTGCCCTGACTGGCTGTGGGACGCCGCCGCCCCAGCATGAGTGGCGTGGATCTTGCACCACACACACACACACACACACACACACACACACACACACACACATAGTAAATGTATAGACAAGTAATCGATGCACTGCTTACCAAACACGAATGAAGTGAGTATCTATTTTCAAAGTTTGTGTGTAACGAGCATGACTGTAAGGAGCAACTGAACATCCCCGCATGGAGAGCTTACGTCAGGCGACAATTGTTAGCGCCGCAGAATGATGTGAGCCGCGGGGAACACGACTCACTAATGTCCCCGTGACGAGAGAGAGAGAGAGAGAGAGAGAGAGAGAGAGAGAGAGAGAGAGTAGGAGAAAAAACCACAAATCCATCTCAAGTTAAGATATTGAGAGTAAAAAAATTGACCTCACAGATTATAACTAAAACCATTCCATCGTGATCCTTTCCCAATCGCCTCCAATGCACTCTCACCTGTCACACTATTACCTTTCACCCTTCGCCTCACCTTGCGTCACCTTTGCTTCACTCTTCCACCGTCATCCTCAATCTAACGACACTCCCTCCTTTCCTCCCTCCGACTCTCCTTCGTGTGTCCTGCATCTCTTCTCCGGCCACTCCTCATCTCCTCCCGACGTGGTCCATTGTTTTCACTAACTGTTCTTTGATGTTGGGGTGCCTCTCGTATAAGCCCCCCCCCCTTCTCTCTCTCTCTCTCTCTCTCTCTCTCTCTCTCTCTCTCTCTCTTTATCTCCCGCCACAGTGAGTATTCCCAGCGTATCTCAAGCGTGAGCGGCGTGAATGAAATTAGTTCTAAGCGTGTATCAGGTTCCCGTGATGATGATGTTAGCGGAGCATCACAGATTATCATGGCAGTTGAGTGTCTCTTTTTCTACCGCTCGGAAGAGTGTGTTAATCACCCTCTTTTTGTCGCGAGCTCTCTTTTGTCTTTCTCTATAGTTTCCTCCTCCTCCTCCTCTTCCTCTCCTGCGCCATCCTCCGCCACCACGCCTCGCTGCCTTGGCTCGTTCTGCCACGGCCCTCAGACTTTCAAGCCTTTTTTAACCTTCCACCAAACTATCCTTGCCTTACTCATGGTCTTTCCTTCTTCAGTCCTTCCTACTGCTCCATCCTCGTGAAGGTTGGAAATGAGCAAAAACGAAGAAAGGAATCTAGAGTTTAGATAAGGACTTAATTTAAGGCAAAAAATAAAACACATTAAAGATATATGAGAAAAAGTATACGGCGTTGACCTGAAAATTATGGGCGCGTTAACTTTGAGGGTGATTGCTAAGAGAGAAGAGAGGAGGAAGGTGAAGGGGAACGGGCCATAAAGGAAGATGTAAAGATAGATAAAGGGACCAAGGAGGTTGAGAGAGACGTGGGGAGAGGCGATCTAGGGAGGGAGAGAGGATAAGGCTTGGCATGATATTGTAGGAGGTGAAGGAGTCAAAACACGTACGTGCTTTGAAAGTAAGTATGCGAATTGCAGCTTTGTGCGTGACGTCACTTCTTTCGTTATTGTTCTCTTACGTACACACACACACACACACACACACACACACACACACACACACACACACACACACGGAGGAAATCTTAGTTGGACTGTGTGTGTGTGTGTGTGTGTGTGTGTGTGTGTGTGTGTGTGTGTGTGTGTGTAAAGGTGTATTGATTGCCACAACGACCATCTATAAGAGTAATTTTTTATGAGTCATGTACACAACCAGTGTGTGTGTGTGTGTGTGTGTGTGTGTGTGTGTGTGTGTGTGTGTGTTACATTCACGCGTCCATGCTAAGAATACAAGCTTGGGCAAGAGTCACACTGCAGCAAAGGAGGTATTACAGTACACACATGAGAGATCCAAGGCCACCAAATCCCCTAGAGATAAAAAAAAGCCTGGTTTGAAGAGACTGGCTGTATTTGAAGGCTACACACACACACACACACACACACACACACACACACACACACACACACACACACACACACACACACACACACACATACACAAACACGGCTCTTGGCGGCTTCCCAATAGTTAAGTCCTGCAGCGAGGTGGAAACATTTCCCCCCAGCCGTGAACAAGACGCTGGCCATGCAAAGGGTCGCTTCTTTGTGGCGCTGCGTCTCGGGAAGTGCAAAGGGAAGGCCGACAACGAGGAACCGATTAGGTGGAATAAAGATCTGAAGGAGGAAGTGGCGATAACAAAAGGAGGGTAAAGTAAAGTAAAGTACGAAATTTAAACGTCCAACATAGTGTGAATTCTAGTGGGAGATGAAGCGTAATAAGGAAGGTTAGGTGTTATTATTTTGCTGACGAGAGTGATATGCCATTTACAGGGATGGAAGAGGAGGTGTAAGCCGTAAGAGATGATGCTTAGATGATACGGAGGAGAGTGTGTGAAGGTAGAAAGCGAAAGTGGTGTACTTAGAGACGTTACACGGAGAGAGAGTGATGCGTAAATGTTAGGGGGCGAAGGTGATTGGTGTAAGCCTTAGGGTGACTTGCGGTGGGGAGAAGAGAGAGGGTGAAGCACTACGAGGCACAAGGGTGTAGCACAAACATTACGGAACGAGGGTGTAGGGCAAACACGAGCAACACTAAGAAAGGAAGAGTTCTTGATGAATGCGGGTGTTGGACGTGAATGGAGAGGGGAGGAACGTGACGGAGAGCTGGTGGTGGGTGGCGGAAGAAGTCACGCCTCGCACCCCACGCCGTGTGATTGCGTGCGCCAAGCAGTTACGGTGTTCTTGAGGAGCATCACCAAGACTCTCTCAGATACCGGCGGGAGGCTGCACAGAAAGCCTTCCCCCACGCGCTGGACGGAGAAAATTACAGGTGACACTTCCCGTACTCCCTGAGCGCCGCGGCATAACAACCCTGCGAGCAATGGGCGGATCGGTGGGTGACCTTCCGTTGCGGCGCTGCGGCCCAGGGTTCGAGTCTTGGGCCCGCGAGGTTGTTTTCACGACTTTCTCACTCCCTTTCTTCCTCGTTCGTTACCGTCGTTGTCTTTCCCATAGCACGCACTTCCTCGTTTTCTTTCTGGCAGTACGGCGCTTTCTTCTTCCTCCTCCTCATCTTGTCACACCACCCGTCGCTTTAATAGTTTTCCGCTGGCTGGTTTAGTATGCGAGTTTTTAACGTTGGGGATAATTTGCACGTTCCTCCTCCTCATCATCCTACTCCTTCGTGTTCCACCTTCGTCCCTCTCGCGTGTAATTGATTCATAATTTTCGGTATATTGATTTCCCATATTCTACCTGCCTTCCCGAACCCCCTCCACGCTTACCTGTATACACCTGCCTCACGTCCTCTACCCCCTATGTATTCCACGCGCCCCTATACCTGCCATACGCGTCTTCCCTCACTCACGCCATGCTGTTTCCCTTCTCTTCACACCTGGTTCTCGTCCCAACACAGGTGTCGCATGTATACATACACACTTGCTCTGTTTTGTCTCTGCATACCTCTCTCGCTTTCCACACATACACTACACCTCTCAGAAATGCGCAGTACACTCCCAACACACCTACATTACACCTTCCCCACACCTGCTACCCTCCACCGCATCTCCATTTATTCACCCACACCAATACTGCACCCCACTCGCCGCCACACCTTGCCTCCCACCCAAACACACACAACAACACCTGCCTCGCGCTCCCCTCCACTTCCTCCCCTTCCTCCCTCTCCTCAACAAGTTTATCTACACAAGAAGTAAAAATTGTAGAAAATAAAACCTTTGAGACAAATAAACACGAACCTGAACAATAGGGTTAAGTTTTTTTGGTGCTGTTTTCTTTCTTGTGTGTGTGTGTGTGTGTGTGTGTGTGTGTGTGTGTGTGTGTGTGTGTGTGTGTGTGTGTGTGTGTATTTTTTTTCTCTCTCTCATCAAACGAGAACAATGGTGATAACATTGGTAAGGGGAAAAAAATATGATGGTAGTAAATAAAGAGGTTAGAATAAAAAAAAAAAAAAAGAATGATAGGAGGAAAAAGGTCCGGAATTGTGAATGAAAAGGGAGAAGAAAAGAGGAGGAGGGTAAGGCAAAACAACATCAACATTAACAACAAGAACAACACAATCACCATTAATAATAACATCAAAAATAAAAATAAACATGATCCCAAATTACAGCCTCAAGGAAAACTGACAAGCTCCTTTTTTTTTTCTTTCTTTTGTAATTTTTTCCCCCCGGTGGTGGGTGGGTTGGTGGGTTGGTGGGTTGGAGGGTGCCTGCCTGGAGCTGTATTTACACTCAACACGATTCCTTGCAAGACAACACGAAAGACTTCCCAGACGACCATGGGAGCAACGGGAGTGAAGGCAACACAAGGAAAGGACGAACTGCTTGAGAGAGAGAGAGAGAGAGAGAGAGAGAGAGAGAGAGAGAGAGAGAGAGAGAGAGAGAGAGAGAGAGAGAGAGAGAGAGAGAGAGAGAGAGAGAGAGAGAGAGAGAGAGAGAGAGAGAGAGAGAGAGCAAGAACAGGTATAGACGGGCAGAGATAGGAGAGAGAGAGAGAGAGAGAGAGAGAGAGAGAGAGAGAGAGAGAGAGAGAGAGAGAGAGAGAGAGAGAGAGAGAGAGAGAACGTCTGATGAACATACTGATAGGCATAAAGACATAAAAAAAAGAAAAAAATAGAAGAAAAAAACAAATAGAACATTCAGATATAGAGACAACAGAAGAAAGACGAAAAGACAAACAAACAGACACGAACATACACCAAAACAGAGACAAATGGGCAGACAACGACAGTAGGAAAGAAGTAAAAGGGAGGAGAAGACAGCTTTTCTTGTATACACACACACACTGGGAGAGGAGAAGCAGAGGAGGTGGAGGAGGAGGTGGTAGAGGAGGAGAAGAAGGCGCCGTCGGGACTGTAGCCGTGGGCGACGCTACTGGCCCGGACACACAGCGGAGCCCGACGGGTATATACTCTTTTCTTGACGCATTACCTCTGTTCCGACGCAGGCCCTCGCAAAGATGTTATTTATGTTTCCGGGGGTTTAGGTGGACCAGGGGGTGTGAAGGTAAATCCCCGTCCACGCCCCCTGACACACCGAAGGGCGTCCAGGCGCAGGTTTAGGTTGAGTCACGATTGGTAGTTTTTTCCTTTTTATTTTCTGACGTACTGGTTGCTTCTCATGTTTGGTTTTGCATTGTCTCCAGGCGGGTAGGCGATCAGAGTTTTTAGAGACACTTATGGTACACTCTTGCATGCATTTTAATTAGTCTCTCTCTCTCTCTCTCTCTCTCTCTCTCTCTCTCTCTCTCCTGCATGCAATCAATCAGCTCATCCTCGCAGTGACCCCTACAGGACCACCCACCTTCAGCAGTCGGTGTAGGCCGGTGTAGCAGGCGTGTCCCTCGCAGCTGGCGGCGGTGTGGCCATGACAACAACACCACCACACTCAAACTTGTCCAGAATCAGTTCTAAAAATCGTCTTTTAGGATATAAAGCACAAAAACACACACTTGGCGAGCCGTTCCGCTGGCCCTCACTCTGTGGCGCCGCCCCTCACTCACACTGGCTGCCTGTCACTCATACTCGACGCACACTAAGGCTGTGATCCTCGCTAGGTATTCCGGCAGCGGCGCGGCGTCACTCCTTCCTTTACCTGAGTCGCGGGAGAACTGACACTCGCATTGAGCATCTCACCTGGCCGGGACGCGGGGGGAAGGTGTGAAGGAGGGGGAGGGGATGAGGGAACGGTGTGCATGGGGGTGGGGATGTCAACGCCTGCAAATTAACTCGATGGAGAAACACTTGTATGAATTTAAATAGGTTTTCCTATTCTCCTGTAACAGTACACTTGAAAAAGAGTACTAGAGCCAGGTAGAGCGTGTGAGAGTATTGGCGGGTCATGGCAGTGCGTGTGAGTTAGGTCGATCGGCAACACTACGTACGTATATACACTCACTCTTTCTCCCTTAGTGATATGACCTCGCTATAGATTTACTACTACACGGACGCCGCAGCCACAACATTGCCTCGGTAAGACGCAACACCCGTAAAAAAGTCGCCGAGTCCGAAGCTTTCCTCGACCGCGTTAAGGAATAAACACCTATAAATCCTACGTCGCAACTTAACCTACACCTGTGCAGCGTTGCCACGTGAGCAGGCGAGGTGAAGTGGGAACAGAGGGCAGGAGGGAAGACGTGGCACCTGCGCTAGGAAAAACGATCGAACGGAAGAGAGAGAGAGAGAGAGAGAGAGAGAGAGAGAGAGAGAGAGAGGTCAACTACGTGAACTCCGGCCCGTTGCACAGGTCTGAATGTTACGCGAAGGTTGCGTATCTTTGCGTGGTGTTGCTGTGTAGTGTTGCGATGGATTGCGTTGCCTTGCATTGCCATCACTATAATTACATCTACGTCTGCCCTGGCTTGTCTTGTGCCTCCTATCGTTTGTCTTGCAGGCGGTGGGTTGGTGTCTACTACCCTTGTTCCGTGTCACTTTGAAGAATTATCGAGACACCGCCAAAAGTAAATAGTTAAAACTTTTTCATGATTCTCTTCGGACTTGCAAAGGGGAATAGAAATCAAACGGATCTTTTCCTTTATACTTTTTGATGTAGTTTTTATCCAACTTTCCTTTCATGTAAATTATGAAGCTTGTAAAGTTTCGTTAATATGTTTTTCAGTGTATCTGTAAAATTGTGAGAGATTCGCAGAAAAATCATGGGGTGTTTTTGTGTTTAGCTGCGTGATAGAAATTTGATCACAAAATCTGGATACATTTGAGTCATAACTTGTTACAATAGTGATAGTGTTGGGGCAGAATGATGGACGCGAGGCTACACGAGGCTGTGGGCGGAACAAATACACGAGAACGTGGCTACGAACGCCTTTTATGTAGATACTACCATTCACCCAGTCATATTTTTACATTTTCTAGTGTTTGCTTTATATTGTGTGAGTGCTCCAGGACTCGCCAGCACTAACATGAATGAAATATGAGCGGGATTAAAGCAATGTCTGAATGAAATCTTACTTACAGGAAATGTTGATGTTAAAATGAATATTACAACTGAGGATTCTTAAAATTACAGGAATGGTAAAAGAAGCGTTTCCTGTGTGTAAGAAAGATTACAAAATATTGCTTCATAAAAGTACTGATGACTCTATGTCTTGAAGTATAAGACGTGGTAGTGGTGGTGTTGATGGTGGTGGTGGTAGTGGTAAAATATATATACTATACATTATGATAAATAAGCTTTGTATTGATGTAGTTTGAATCTTGTCTATGCATATATTGATGCTCTGTCAATCTTGTTTAGACTTGGGAAAGTGTATTTATGTACTGCCAGTTTTTTTATGTAATTGTAAAGAGACAAGACAAAAACGATAAACCACGGGAAGTATTAGAGTGAAGCCCCACTGATGAGGTATGACGCCTCTTCCTCCCAGACCAGCCAGCCACTTCCTGGGTTGCCCAAGGGAGGCGGCTGACGTTCGAAAGGAAGTTATAGAATGGAAGAACGGAAGACAAGAAGCGGAGGAGGAATGATACGAGGAACAAGGCTCACGTTGTTGAGATGTAGTGGTATACCGTTACTGTGGTCCGGCCAGGGGCATTACTTCTGGCCAGGGGTATGTTAGAACATCACAACATAAGAAAATAAGGGATGCTACAAGAAACCAAGCGTACACGTGTCAATTCCCTGCATGATACTTTCTCGATATGTATCATTTAACCGTTATTGGTGTTCTGGTCCTGGCAAGGGCATCACTTCTAGCCAGTGATACGTATGACCATCAGAACATAAAGAAATAAGGTTGCAAGAAGTTATTAGCCTTACACTACCTAAGTCTCTATAAAACATGCCTGTCTATATCCATTTGTCACTGCAATTTATATATTTCTCTAAAGTGTAGCGACATTTCAAATCATTATGGCGTCACAACAACGACCATGACACAGACTAAGGTTATGAAACAGCGCTACCTATCCTACCAAGAAATTCAATTGCGCCAGTATCAAACTCTCAATCTTCAGACCGCTATCTCTCTATCTACGAAACTGGTCAGGACGGTGAGCGGTGGAGAGAGAGAGAGAGAGAGAGAGAGAGAGAGAGAGAGAGAGAGAGAGAGAGAGAGAGAGAGAGAGAGAGAGAACTCCCCACGTACCCTGATGATATGTGAAGTACGTTACTTACGGTATGTCTGGCATTGTTCCGTGGCGAAGCAATGGAGTGTGTCCTGTTTGAGTGTCTTGCTGTATTTGTTGTTGTGTTTTCCGGTGTCTGGAGATGAGTTGTTACTTATTTCTTCTCTCCTCCTCCTCCTCCTCCTCTTCCTCCTCCTGTCAAGCCAACGCTCCCACACATCCGCGTTCGAGTGTCTGACGGGATAAACGCGGTGCCGTAATAACAGGACGGCGGGTCACAGCACATGGCAGACTCACAGTGGCAAAAAACGAAACTCATGTCTTTCCGCTCACATATTCCATGCGCTCGTGGAAGAGAAACTTTACATTGGCCGGTATCAACGTTTGTTCAGTGATTTTTCAGTATTTACGAGGTGATAAATTGCGTATCTCAGCGGATTCGTAGTTTTTATTTCCCTTGCAGGACGGGACCAACACCCAACCACCTGATCTGAATGATATTTGATACTTTATTGCTTCTTGGGATACATTTGTTAGCTACACGACTAAGGATTTTGCGATTTGAGTGCTTGAAATGTTTAGAGCTTTCATAATGACGCTTCTCTAAGGGCAAGAGATGATTCATAATGTTCTTCATTGTTGTTTTTTGAAGGAATTTCAAATGATTTCGTGTTAAACTATCACCAGAAAAAAAAAAAAAAAGATATATCAGTGAAGATTTTAATGATTTTCGCCACAGATGAGTAAAGGTAGTCGAGATTAGAACCAACCGAAATGTTTGTAGTATACGGACCATTATATACGTGTTAAACAATCACCAAAAAAAAAAAAAAAAAGATACATATCAGTGAAGATTTTTAATGATTTTCGCCACACATGACTAAAGGTAGTCGAGATTAGAACCAACCGAAATGTTTGAGTATACGGAACACTATCTCAACACTGTCTTAAGATTTTAGGATACATTTTTTAGCATTTGCTTGTGATTTGAGTTGAACTGCTGTGGAGGGCGAGAGAGAGAATGCCGTGATCTTTGACTTCTTAAGACGTTTTTTCTTCATTTGACACTTCACACTTGGGTTTGCAATTAATGGATTTAGCATTATCACACACACACACACACACACACACACACACACACACACACACACAGAGAGAGAGAGAGAGAGAGAGAGAGAGAGAGAGAGAGAGAGAGAGAGAGAGAGAGAGAGAGAGAGAGAGAGAGAGAGAGAGAGAGAGAGAGAGAGAGAGAGAGAGAGAGAGAGAGAGAGAGAGAGAGAGAGAGAGAGAGAGAGAGAGAGAGAGAGAGAGAGAGAGAGAGAGAGAGAGAGAGAGAGAGAGAGAGAGAGAGAGAGAGAGAGAGAGAGAGAGAGAGAGAGAGAGAGAGAGAGAGAGAGAGAGAGAGAGAGAGAGAGAGAGAGAGAGAGAGAGAGAGAGAGAGAGAGAGAGAGAGAGAGAGAGAGAGAGAGAGAGAGAGAGAGAGAGAGAGAGAGAGAGAGAGAGAGAGAGAGAGAGAGAGAGAGAGAGAGAGAGAGAGAGAGAGAGAGAGAGAGAGAGAGAGAGAGAGAGAGAGAGAGAGAGAGAGAGAGAGAGAGAGAGAGAGAGAGAGAGAGAGAGAGAGAGAGAGAGAGAGAGAGAGAGAGAGAGAGAGAGAGAGAGAGAGAGAGAGAGAGAGAGAGAGAGAGAGAGAGAGAGAGAGAGAGAGAGAGAGAGAGAGAGAGAGAGAGAGAGAGAGAGAGAGAGAGAGAGAGAGAGAGAGAGAGAGAGAGAGAGAGAGAGAGAGAGAGAGAGAGAGAGAGAGAGAGAGAGAGAGAGAGAGAGAGAGAGAGAGAGAGAGAGAGAGAGAGAGAGAGAGAGAGAGAGAGAGAGAGAGAGAGAGAGAGAGAGAGAGAGAGACACACACACACACAGAGAGAGAGAGAGAGAGAGAGAGAGAGAGAGAGGAGCAGACAAAGAGGAAGATAATACGTTAGAGAAAACACAACATAGTAATAAAGAGAGAGAGAGAGAGAGAGAGAGAGAGAGAGAGAGAGAGAAGAGAACAGCGTGATGCAGCAGTGTCACGTTACATAATGCTAATGACGAACAAACCCAAAGAGGAGTAAAAAGACGAGAAGAAAAAAGAGTAAAAATATAATAATGAAGTCAATTAGAGGAGCAGACAAAGAGGAAGATAATACGTTACAAAAACACAACATAGTAATAAAGCTAAGATATAAAAGATAAGAAATAAAACACAACAGGAAGCGTATCAAGTGAAAAATTCTATGCTATGTTTTTGGAGCCGAATGTGTGTGTGTGTGTGTGTGTGTGTGTGTGTGTGTGTGTTCTTCCTGGTGGAACTTGACGCCCCAGTAAGGAAGGCCTGGGCGGGTGTGTGTGGATCCAGTCCTTCCACATCCCGTTCCTGGTTGAAAGGTGGAGGAGGAGGAGGAGGAGGAGGAGGAATGAAAGGGAAGAAGATGAAGAAGAAGGAAGAAGAATATGAAGAAAAAGAATAAGAACAAGGGAAAAAGGAAGAAAAGGACTTTGTTCGTTGAAGGAGGAGGAAGAGGAGAAAGAAGAGAAAGAAGAAGAAGAAGAAGAAGAAGAAGAAGGTAAATAAAGGGAAGAAAAGGATCCTGACTGTTTGTTGGAGGAGGAGGAGGAGGAGGAGGAGGAGGAGGAGGAGGAGGAGGAGGAGAAAGAAGAAAAACGTTAAGAAAGAGAAAAAAAGGAAATATAAAAAAGAGGAAAAGGAGAAGTCAATCAGGGATATACATCAAAATTGACTATATCCGTTGAAAGAGGAGGAGGAAGAGGAGAAGGAGGAGTAGGAGGAGGAGGAGGAGGAGGAGGAGGAGGAGGAGGAGGAGGAGGAGGAGGACAAAGAAGAAGAAAAGAATATCAAGAAAAGGAACAAGATCAAGAAAATAAAGAAAAAGGAATAAGTCCGCCGTGGTACAGTGGATCCATGCGTGTTTTGGGGTCCGAGGGGTCTCCAAGCGCATGGGTTCGAATCCTGTTCACGGTCCGAATGTAGGTTGGGCTTCCTCACTCGGGGCAACGGTTTCCTAGCGGGTGGGCTTTGAGATATGAGGTACCCCAAAAAAGTATAGCCCTTTAGCCCATAAACTCCCGTGAAAAGCCCACTACAGTATGCGTAAGACTTGACTATGCTCGTTAAAAGAGGAAAAGGAGGAGGACGATGACGAAAAAGAAAGAACGCGATATGTTGCTGTTTAGAATTCCTTTAAATACTCTGAAAATTAACAAAAAGGTGACGTATATGGATGAAGCTGCAGTTGAATTCACTTGACATATCCTTGAATGAAAAAGAAAGAACAACATGAAGAGGAACAAGGGCGAGGAAAGAAAGGAAAAAAAAAAGGAAAATAAATCACGTAACAATATACATAAGACACGACTATGTTCTTTGACCTCATATTCTTCCTGAAAATGAGTAACATCAGTAACATCAAAAAATTTCCTTCCCTCGTTTATTTAGGGAATAAAGTGATGGCGCATTAACCCCTTCAGTACCATGACACGTTTTCATATTTATTCTGCTTACTATCTGGTGATTTTTTACAGCTTCAGAAACTTATGTGGGGATTAAAATAGTGAAGATTCTGGCCATTAATCTTCTGACTTCCATAGACCCTTCCTAATGTCAATAAAATCGTCTAATCATACCCAAAACTCAAGGTAAAATTGCGTCCCAGTATTGAAAGAGTTAAACCAGTGTTGCTTTGTTGAGTCTGCGTGGGAGGGTTTTGTCGTGGCTAATGAAATATCCATCTTTGGAGCGTGGCAGAGCGTGGGAGGAGCTGCATATGGGTCTTGCCAGGAGTAAAAGCAGGAATTGAGCGTGAGAGGATTAAAAAATACCGCTACTCAACAAAAATAGTGAAATAAATAAGAAAATAGTTAAAAAATAGATCAATGAAAACAAAAAGGAAGAACCAGTGTGTCTTTTATATAACACTTCGCGGATGTATCAGAAAGACACACTAGAAGACTACGAGTATGTTCTCAATGTGGGATAGACAGACACCACCAAAACAACAAACCTGTTCAGCCTGTTGTGTGTGTGTGTGTGTGTGTGTGTGTGTGTGTGTGTGTGTGTGTGTGTGTGTGTGTGTGTGTGTGTGTGTGTGTGTGTGTGTGTATGTGTGTGTGTGAAAATAAGACGCACAAAACAGTCTTAATAACTGTATTGGATTCTTACAGTTCTGGAATGGTGCAGATGTAGAGTTTAGCTGCTCACTCTAAATATTGTCCTTTCACTACTAATCGGTGCGTCTTTCTTTATTTACTGACCATTGTGGGACATTTATTCCTGTTCTTGGGCAGCCTCCTAACAGTGTATTGCAAGATGTATACTCTTAAGTTCTTTTAGCTTATTCCTTTCAGATAGTAGTGCAGATTTGATTGTTTTTTGGTGCTGTGAAAGAGCTAAGAGAGGACCTTGAGTGTAATAAGAATACATTTATCAAAACACTCAAGTTTCTTTTATGCTATAAGAAAAAAGGTGGACTACGTTATAAGAATATTTTACAGGATAACTATAATTACTTAGCAGTATTTCTTTGGCCTCAGACAGGTAGCCCTCCTCCCGCACCTGCTACCTTTTGTGCTTTAATGATCCTGTGATTGGTCGACAGTTATATGACGGAACGTTTTAATAGGATGATAGCGTTCGAGTATAATTGCCAGGTGAATGACTGAGAAGATTTCAAGACCTTGCGGTATAAGGCAGACAGTCAAAGGGTACGGTACACATGATGCTGTAATTGTCAAGGGAAGTATATATAATAATTTCCTTCTCTATTTTCTTTATTTCGAACAGACAGCATTCAACGTCCTCCACAAAAGCGACAGTCATAAAGTGTTTGTCTTTTTTAGCGATTTTTCCGCTTCTGTTGGCTCATGACAGCTTTCACAATGCGGGCGGCGGCGTGTCACAATGCCTCGTTAAGTTTTCCCACGACAATACAACAAGTCATCAAGAAAGTGGACAACACGTCAGCCACAGTGTGCGATCGAGATACAACGGGAAGAGTTACACCTGATTCATGTTCAAGACTTGGTGTTGTGTCGTTTCCTTCTGTATTTGTGTTTTAAGGCTCGACTCGTCTCCACATTGCACGAGAGGGAGTGAGGCGACGAAAACAACCTCGCCAATGCCACCTGGCGTCTTGGTGGCGCCATCACGAGTTAGACTTCTCACGGATTGTATTCCGCTCCAACCCTCTTCCTTCTGCCAGTGTTTTCTCGAATTGTTTAAAAGCAATTTTCTTATCACACACACACACACACACACACACACACACACACACACACACCCCTCCACCACACACATCTGTTTCTCCTCATCCGTGTTATCCTGAACCCGCTCAAGAGAAGCCACCCAAATGAAGCGTCTAGAGGTGATGCCTTTAATTGCGTCCTTTTCTGCAGCAGCTCTCGCCCAGTCGTGACTTCCTCTGTGAAGGTCATGATGTAGGCGATTATGGTGCGAGTTGTTATTTACTT
This sequence comes from Portunus trituberculatus, assembly GCF_017591435.1. Lineage (NCBI taxonomy): Eukaryota > Metazoa > Arthropoda > Malacostraca > Decapoda > Portunidae > Portunus > Portunus trituberculatus. The sequence continues at coordinate 20,726,034 of NC_059269.1, forward strand.
TGCTTGTCATCATTACGTACATTGAGTGAGGTGGCTGCGATTAGTATTGCATGAGAGAGAGAGAGAGAGAGAGAGAGAGAGAGAGAGAGAGAGAGAGAGAGAGAGAGAGAGAGAGAGAGAGAGAGAGAGAGAGAGAGAGAGAGAGAGAGAGAGAGAGAGAGAGAGAGAGAGAGAGAGAGAGAGAGAGAGAGAGAGAGAGAGAGAGAGAGAGAGAGAGAGAGAGAATGTGTGTTTGTGTGTATGTGAAAATAATGCACGAAAAAGCTGCACGGCAAGCAAATTCGTCCTTTACGCAAGGTCTCGAGGCGTATGTAAAAACTGCCTCAGGGTCACAGGAACGGTGTGATTGCCGTAACGGGATGCGCTGCTTCGTCCCTCGCGCTTGGGTATTCCGCAATTAGCTTCTTCAGAACCCCGCCTCTTCTGTGCTTTTGCCTCCGATCCAACGCGCGAGGCACCACCGTCGGCCTCATGGAGTCTCTTCGATGATGAGTATAGTGGTGTATGGACTTCTAAAGTGGACCACATTCTGAAACCCTCCTGTCTCATCTCCAGCACTTTCCAGACTCTAGTTTGAATAATACAATGTTTTTACGGTTCTGGTGACGGATTAACAAACGTTCTTGATAACCCGACTAATAATCTCTGTGACTATTGAAAATAGTTGTGATGATGAAAGCAAGAGGTTTCTGGATACGCGCCCTTTTGCTATCTCGTTGTGGCTGTAAGGCAGTTTGATTCACGTTTTACCTCTGAATACGCGCCCTTTTGCTATCTCCCTGTAGCTGTAAGGGAGTTCAATTCATGTTTTACCCTCAGTGTCTGGTCAGCGACACGTGGGAGGCATAATAGGCTTACGCTGATCCAATCCGTGGCCTTGCTTTCTGTATTCTCAGCGTGTGGTTTCAGCTTTCCAGTTATTATATCTCGTTTGTAGCCAACAAGCCTGCCACGGATCATGGAGCAGCTATTTGGTTTCTAGCTAACTGCGTATCTGTGTTTACTGCATCAACTTTCACAAAAGACTTCCTTCATTATGTCGTAATTCGTGTCGTACTTCAGATTATCCTTGGTAGACTGTTATCTGTTGATACTAACTTTTATCTCTGCACACGCCAAGCACTGTGTCATTTTCACTAAGGTCGGTGTATTCTATCATTTGATCGTCTGTCTAGAGCTACATTTTAACTGAATAGTGGAAAGTATTTGGATTTTAAAGTATGTTTCATGTCTTCTAGTCTCTGGTGAACTTTATGGCTTTAAAATATATTCCTATCTTTAATATTAGCTAAATAAAGGTTCTATACTACTGGTGTGGAAAAGAAAAGCACTGAAATCCTAATTAAACTTAGGTTGCTTTTGAAAATTAATGAAAACTCGGTAAAACTCGACAGGCACTCTACATACACGCCACTCGCTGCCGCTTCTACTTGTAGGTGAAGTTCAAAGGAATGTTACGAGGTCTCTTTAATTGGCTTTCCGCCCTGGCTTGGCTGAGGCGACATTCCCAGCAGCCACTCGTCTTGCGGGAATGTGCCAGCAAAGACGATTCTGGGAAAGGGAGTAGTGCCACAAGGACGTTGAGTTTGGCTCTGTCTCAAGATTATATAATTGTCTTGGATTTATTACGGTGTTTTGCGAATGCTTCTCTTACTGCGTCTATTGCTAGTTCCTCTGTTACTGCTGTTCTGTTACTGCAATTGCTGAGAGAACCACTACTACTACTACTATTGCTACTATTTCTACTACTTCTACTACTACCACTACTACTACTACTACTACTACTACTACTACTACTACTGCTGCTGCTGCTGCTACTACTACTACTACTACTACTACTACTACTACTACTACTACTACTACTACTACTACTACTAGAACTACTACTACTACTACTACTACTGCTATTGCTGCCATGCATTTCTTTTTCCTTTCCTTCTTTTTTTTTTCTTCTTCTTCTTCTCATCATCATCATCATCATCATCATCATCATCTTCTTCTTCTTCTTCTTCTTCTTCTTCTTATCTCTACCGTTACTTGCGCTATGGAACAATTCGCAAAATTGAGGTCCTTTCTTACGTAATTGCATGCATACAACTTCCTCCTTCTGCTCCCTGCATCTCCCCTTTCACCCTCTATTACTACTACCACTGCTCCTTTTCCTACTACCACGACTACTACTACTACTACTACTACTACTACTACTACTACTACTACTACTACTACTACTACTACTATTCTATTTCTATTACTACTACGATTCGTCAACATTACCATGCATAGAAAGGTGTCCCCTGCAATTCACCAGCGCCCAGGGAGTCTCCGTGGGTGGGGTTTGTCGGCGCACTAAAAACGTCATACTGATCCTGATCTATCACCTGAGAGAGAGAGAGAGAGAGAGAGAGAGAGAGAGAGAGAGAGAGAGAGAGAGAGAGAGAGAGAGAGAGAGAGAGAGAAAGTCAATATTTTCTAATACCCCGAAAATAAAGAAAAGGGAAAGAGATAGGATTAAAATGTAATTGCAAATGCTGTCTCTCTCTCTCTCTCTCTCTCTCTCTCTCTCTCTCAGGTAGACATTGTAGATTCTGGATTTCACTGGACCAAATGAATATTGAAAGCACTGAACTGTAACACACGCTGGCTGACTCGTTTTAGTGTGTGCCTAGCGATGTGGTGCCCTCAGGCTGCTGCCCCAACCTGGAGAGAGAGAGAGAGAGAGAGAGAGAGAGAGAGAGAGAGAGAGAGAGAGAGAGAGAGAGAGAGAGAGAGAGAGAGAGAGAGAATCAGTGCTTATCCTATTTTTCTGGGTTGCTATGACACATGTGACTCATAAAGAAGAATTAAAGGAGAAAAAAGAGAAAGAGATAGTCCTGATGAATATATTAACGTGAATTACTACCCTTTTTCATACAGTCAGTCAGTCAGTCAGTCAGTCAGTCAGTTTAGTTCACTCAGTCAGTCAGTCAGTCAGTCAGTCAGTCAGTCAGTCAGTCAGTCATTCTCTGCGACCTAATACTACAAACAAGGTGCCAATGAACAGGCTTCTAATGAGGGAACAAAAATAAAAAAAACACGTTTCCACTCTCCTCCTTCGCCGCTCGTCACCTGTTTTCTTCCCGTCGTCAAGGCAACCAGTGACGCTACTACTGCTGTTGCTAAAGCCACACTCCACCGCTGTACCTGTTCCTGGGCTAAGCATTCACTCATCCAGGGCATATTGTTCGTCTGCAGGGGTCTCGAAGCCACCCAGCACGACCAGAGGGCACGCAGAGCACCATGGGAAGTCCCCTTGTGCTCAAGAGCCGCTGAGCAAAAGGCATGGATGGCAGGAAGGAACGGGACACTAACTTTATCACCGATCTCACGCTGGGACTGGTGGAGACCCTGCGTGAGTGTGTGTGTGTGTGTGTGTGTGTGTGTGTGTGTGTGTGTGTGTGTGTGTGTGTGTGTGTGTGGAAGCATCGCCTTGTGTGGTGCGTGTCTATCTGGCTGACTGCAGGCTGGGATACAATATGTGTCATGTAGATACATCCATTGTGTTCCTGGAATGGAGAGTGTTGATAGAATATTAAAGTGAGATTATCAGTGACGTACTTATGTGTGTATGTACTGTATGTATGTATGTATGTATGTATGTATGTGTTTGTAAGGGAAAAAACAAGTATACAATAAGCAGTGACTGGCATGGAAGCTGTTGAATGGCGGTGTTTTTCTGGCGTGAATTACAAGATTGCTGAGAATGAGAGTCTCGAGTCCTAGTTGTGGTGAACCGGCCCTCACCCCGCGGGACGAGTGAGTGAGCGGCTTGCAACACTGTCAGCCTGCAGTCATCCGCCACTCGGGGCTACCGCGGCTGTGCTCTGGGTGGTCCCTCCTGTTAAGAAATGTTTCCCCCACCAACCCTTTATCAATATACCGTTTTGCCTCCCGGGAAATGACGTTATAGATGTGAAATATCTCTTGCTTTTTGGTACACAGAGCACAAAACACGTACAGGTAATGATGATAAATAAAAAAAGAAGATTGCGCGACACAGATAGAGAAGATTGCCAGTTGCTTTCTTTGGATTGGTGACAAAACCAGTTGTAGATAGAGAGGACAAGGAACATTTGACCTGAGCGGTGTCTTTGGAAAGGTCAAGCCTGGTCAGCTGGATCAGTGCACGTAGTGGTCATTGCAGAGGGCGTGGCGGGCGTGCAGGATGTGAGTGTGGCTTCGCGAGGGGGCGTGGAGAGGGCTGTGGTATTGGCGTGGGAGCAGCGGCACAACGTAGTCATGCCAGGGGCGCTGAGGAGCCTCTACATGGCCACCGATGGCTTCAAACTCACATGGAATTACTCAACTGCTGGTACACGACGCCCCTTTCTCCCTCCACCTCTCCTTCCCTCCTTCCCTCCTTCACCTCCCGCTCATCATTTTTCATTTTTATTCCTTCTCGTTGTTGTTTCCCAGCATGTCTTGCAATCTATCCTTCCGTGGCATGTCAAGTTCTCTCTCTCTCTCTCTCTCTGCATAAGCTTGTTACTTTGGGTACATACAGTATATATGACCTAAAAACTTCACTTCTATAATCTTTTCCTATAACAGAGCACTAATATCTCTTCTACAGGTAAAGTTCTCCCACTGGGTAACATGGAGGTACATCCCTTGGGCCGTGTCAATAGACTGGGCACGGGGAGAGGGAGTGGCGACCCCTTGGCACCCTCCATTACTGACTTAGCACTGGCTGAAGACCCTCCCCTCTCTATGGGACCTAATCCTTTGCCGCGACCAGGGCCCAAATTGTCATCAGCCTCCACAGCTCCTTCTCCCCCAACCTTCCACACTTCCAAGATGTTCGAGATTGATAGCTGTCAGGGATTTGGTGAGTGATTGGTGATTTGTGTCTCTTAATGTTGTGTAATATTTCCACAGTAATGATTTGTCTTTTTCTCGTTCATTTAGTTTTCTTTTTCTATTCTTTATTTCAATCTCTAATTCTAATACGTAGTTTACTAGTGTACACTAATAAGGAGATGAGTATATGTTCTCATAGTACAGACAAACATTATTCCTGGTGTCTGTTCTTCCGGTATAATCATGAGCAATCTTTTATCCTCATTCACCTTCTCCTCTTCATCATATCCACCCCGCCGTCACCTCGCCTTCCCACGCCCAGGTCGCGTGGTGGTGGCATTTCCTGGTCGTGGGGAGAATTTTCCCGAGGGTTCATATTGGTTCGTGGATTTGTCGTTAAGGCCGCACCTCCTCGCCGCCGACACTCACACCTACTGGCGCCTCATGTTGGCTCACCTGGGCATGCCGCAGTGGCAGGCGCTGGTGGCGGGGCAAGGCCTGACGCCGTGGGCCAGGGTGAGTGACGCTGCCCTACAAACGTTAACGCAGTTGTGTTCGGGGACGAGTTTTGGGTGTATTGTGTTACGGTACACATTTATAAGATGATTAAGGAAATATTACATACTGGTGGCGGTGTGTGTGTACCAAAATGGACCGAGTAGTGACTGTGTGTGTGTGTGTGTGTGTGTGTGTGTGTGTGTGTGTGTGTGTGTGTGTGTGTGTGTGTGTGTGTGTGTGTTTGAGAGAGTCTGTTTTGCAGCAGTGGTATGAAGTGGTGGCTGCTTACCTGCTGGAGGGAGCTCGTCCGCCCCGGCCAGCGCACCAGGCCCAGGACCACGTCAACAGGCTGGACTGGTCTGTATTCAAGACCAAGAAGACCCACCACAAGACAAAAAGCTCCAAGGACACTTCTAAGGACTCCATCAAAGACGCAGCAGCTAAGGACACCGGGAAACCAAAGGAGTAAAAATGATCCCCGTATTATGGAGGATGGACCCACGTGGTGCACATTGTGTGGACAAAGGTCTGTGTTGCGTGAAGTTGTGGACGCTCCTCCGTTATCCAGTGACATGCTGCCAATGATGGGCGTCCATACATGGGTGTATTTTGAAGTGTCTCTTGTGAAAAGTAGTACAATACCAAATTCATTGCTATAAGAATGTGATTTTGCAATACATAATTATATAGCGTGAAGTATGTGTTTCACTAAAATGTAAGTTTTCTCCCTCCAATAAAAAAAAAAACAATAATTCAACTATTAACATATCAATTACCTTTAAGACTTTTAGAACTTTTCTTCTTCACTCTTTTAGATCCTAAAAAAAAAAAAAAGGAAAAATTCGAAGTTACATCAATATAATAAAAACTAACGGCGGTCGCTAATGAGAAATTTGTTTCTGTAAGAACATTGAATAATAATAATAATAAAAAAAGTTTGATATGTGAAGAGAGAGAGAGAGAGAGAGAGAGAGAGAGAGAGAGAGAGAGAGAGAGAGAGAGAGAGAGAAAGAGAGAGGTGGCGGGGGACACAGCTACTGCGTACCAGGAAAGGGAGGTTGTGGGACAGGTATTAGGAGCAGAGAAAGGAGGTGAAGAGAGACTTATATATTATGTGAGATAAAGAGGTTAGTTGTGAGAAGCGAAAATATCTGACCTGCAGAGGTTATGAAAAAAAGTTATGTTGATCTAGATAAAAGGCAAAACGTGTATACAAAATAAATAGTGTTAAAAGTATCATAAGGACAGAAATATTGTGATGGAATTGAGAGAGAGAGAGAGAGAGAGAGAGAGAGAGAGAGAGAGGGGGGAGGTAATGAACAAATCTGCTTGACAATGAAGTAAAATGCTCTCATGGAAGAATAAACAACAGTCCACTTCGGTTTTCTTTCGCTTACTTTTTATGACGCTCGTGTATTAGATAAGGGTACTATTTATACTCGGTTCTCTTCTTCCAGTTTTGTGTGTGTGTGTGTGTGTGTGTGTGTGTGTGTGTGTGTGTGTGTGTGTGTGTGTGTGTGTGTGTGTGTGTGTGTGTGTGTGTTCGAGTATTATGCAACCTAATCTTCACAATCTCATAAATGTAAAAGTATCTCGTTTATTTGCAGGAGGTCGCGATAACAGTATGATAAAACCTTTAAGTTCGGAATTGTACATGTTTTCCGAATACTGTTCTACTCCTTTATCTTAACAGCATCACATGTCAGGTGTCGCAGTGTTTTGGTCAACATTCTGAGTTATAAATCCCTATCAAAACTGTATCTATCATATCAACAGCCTTGGGTTAAAAGTGTCCTCTAAACTGTAAAATATTCAAACAAGGTCATTGGATTATATAGGCATTAAGGTGCAAATATTACTACTGCTGTCATCATCTCTGGGGGAATCAGTTTGGATAAGAAGTGTGCTTTGAAGTAGCGTAATCCTTATCCCTGCAGTTCCTCACGTAAGGGAAGCTGCTCATTACAGGATATCCAAGGTGTTAAATAGAGCACTGATCCTGTGAAGAGATATTGTAAGGTATCTTCAAGTAATGTCCCACTGGCCTTTCTGTAGCTTGTCTCCTGTGTGTGAGGTGCACGTGTCACTGACGGCTTCTGTTCAAACTCGGTGGAAACTGGTTTGATAACTGTGACGCTCAGGGTTCACTCTCAAGAGGCAGCATTGATAGTGTGGTGAGTTCTTTCACGTGCTTTCCTGGCATTTGTTGTGAGATGTGTTCACTGCATGATGACTGAGGGAGTTGTTAGAATGCCTCGGCTTATTGCTTTGCTTTGCCGCGAGTCTATTGAGTATCGCCAGCATGAAGCCCGCAGTCAGGGTAGGAAAATGTGTTTTTATATGTATAGTAATGTGGTTAATGCCTCGTCGCTCTACACTGCCTCCCTCCTCCCATCACGATACTGTGCATGTGACGGAGGACAAAGACCTGACTTGATGGTTGCCCAATAAGACAACACACACACACACACACACACACACACACACACACACACACACTTACCTGATATGTTGTGCTGTATATTGAAATTAATAAACTATCGTATAGGATTAAAGATTACATGATTTTGTATTCTATTCCGCAAACAATGATACTAAATTTATTGATTCCATGAAGTGTCTTGCGCGTTGAAGGGTACTGCGACCTAACTAATTTTGCTGAGGTGTCCGGCAGGTAAATGTTGCAAGTCATAGTTATATCTCAAATGAAGCAACTGATCGAACCAGTTTTGCTGAAATGTTTACCTAAAAAGTAGTTTCAAAACACTCCTGTCCTTGTTTATTTTTTTGCTTCTCTGCAACAACTACTTCTTACATAATAAGTATAATGTATAGCAAATGTAACCTCAGATTTATTTTGCTATTTAACTGCATCCTTATCTTCATTATTGTTGCTGTTATCATCATCATCATCATCACCACCATCCTCATGCTCATCATCATCACCATCACCATCATCACAATCACCCTCCTCCTCCTCATCATCATCACCATCCTCATCATCATCGATAGGCAAAGTCAGACTCCGTTTTGGAAGACTGGTGGTGAGGCAGGCTGTTCGGCGCCTCTGGGGATTAAGTCAAAGTGCAGCGGCCAGCAAAGTGTTGGCGGCACGGTGCATGGCAAGGGTATCCTGGCGCTGCTGTCTTTGTTACCTCAACTCGCTTCTCTTCTTATATTTTGGGACAAGTTATGGATGTTTGTTCCTTCTGCGTCTGTGTTTGTAATCTTGGGAATGTGTGAATTGAGGACATCAAGATGGAAGCGTAATGGACGAAGAGAGGGAGGAAGAGAGAAAGGGATACTGCGTTTGAGTGTGTTTTTGAGTGTTTGGGAGCATTTGAGGACGTTTGACTGTGTTTCAGTATGTTTGATTGTTTTTTGAGTGCATTTGAGTGTTTGTGTGTGTTTGGAGGCATTTCAGGGCGTTTGAATGTTTGAGTGAGATAGTCATCGAGCAGCGGAAGTCATCATAATATCCTGTTCATAAGAGGTCCAGAAGCCATGATGAGGACCCAGCATCCTCAGTCTCACCTGTCTCACCTTGCCGCCTCCACCGCCGCTGTCCCGACCTCCAGCCTGCCTTCACACGACCTTCAAGTACCCCCATTGGCGCGCCGTCTGCTGAGTCTTTCCATCGTGACGTACAACCGCTGCTTTGTTGTCTGCTCGTGTACTTGTGGAGTGATGCTGTCGGTTTTGAAGAGATGTGAAGCATGACCAAATGAAAGGATACAGTTATGGAAGGCGTGAAAGTCTCTTTGTTGTTAGAGGCGTGAAGTCAAGATGATACGCTTTCGCCTGGTGCCGTGGGAAAAGTCATTTGAATTAGTATGGTGTGATGAGGAGGCGGAAGTGCTATAATGAGAAAATCACACCGTCAACTCGTAGTATATACTTTACAATCACTTGCTGTAGTTTACCAGACGAACAGACATTAGAAAGCCTGTGTATTGCTCTCCGTAGTGTCTCACATGCACTATTTTCACTATGATTGCTCGTTCCCATCTGTTCCCTCTAACCGTAGCGGTCACTCACTCGTTTTGGGGAGAGGGATAAAGGGGAGGAGAATGAGGAGGAGGAGGAGGAGGAGGAGGAGGAGGAGGAGGAAGAGGAGGCCTGTGGTGGCATATCCGATGTGAAGGTCAGGGCTGGTAAGGCTTCCCGGTGAAGGTCATGCTGGTCAAACATTGTATTGGATATGAAAATTCGATTAAGGAAGTGAAGCTGCTGATGTGTCTAGACTTAGAGGGGAAGGGTGGAGAGTAGCGGCTGTGACCGGGAGTGTGAATAGAAGAAACGTGATGTGGGGAGGCCGAGAGTGACGTGGAAAGAATGCCGTGAGCTTAGAATACTATAGAAATAATACCTTAGGAATGTTATAAGCTTGGAATCGTTTGGGAATGACGTACTAGAAGTGATGTAAGGTTGGTATGGTATTGAAATAACGTTGTAGAAATATTATAAGCTTGGAGTGATGCGGTAGAAAAGTCACAAGCTTGGAATCGTACGGAGATAATTTGATAAGAATGTTTTAAACTTGGAATAATATGCGAATAACTAAATGAAATGTAACCTATGGAATGACTTGAAAATTTCGTGGCAAAAATGATACATAAACTTACATTGGCTCGAGAATGACAAATTAGAAACGCATAACCCTATAAAGACAATAAAATAAAACTTTAGAAATGTTTAAATGTCGTTAGTCTTACACATCAAACTTTCATTAGAACAGTGTAGCTAAAATATGGAAGAACTGGGTGTAAAATAAGAGTAAAGGTGAGAGCAGGGAAAGGGTATAGGTGGGAGGGCCAACAACAAAGCGCTGGGTAAAGGGGAGGGGAGGGGTAATGGAGAAGAAGATCTGTTGTCACGGGAATGTTAAGTGTCCGTGGGGCTTTGTTCGAGAGTGTAGGGGTGTAGCCTATCTTGGAGAATCCATAGAAGGGCTCTCCAGCTGTTATCCTTTTGAGTAACACACACACACACACACACACACACACACACACACACACACACACACACACACACACACACACACACACACACACTGTAATACTTTGCTTGATAAGTTTGAGATTTTAATTGTAGTTTAGAGAAAAGTTTGGCATTACAACTTATTTCATTATTTTTTAAGAAAGTTCTAGCAATGATATCTGACTTATGGCCATTTCTCGAAATCTTAAATGACTCCAAACGTTTAAGGTAAAAAGAAAAAAAAAAAAAGATGAATAAGCAAGCAAGATTTCTTTCGATGGAGAACAAATAGGGGTGATGTTTACAGTATTGGAAAAATCGATAACTCTGAAAGAACACAAATTGAGAATAGTTACATTACGAGTGACAAAAACACGTAGAGTTTAACAGGTCAGAACAGATACGTGGTGAAGTAGCAGTGTGGTGCGGGAGGTGTGCTGACAGGACAGTAGTACATACTTAAAGGCTTCTGAGTTGTGACCAAGGGCGAGCGTGTGAACTTGAGAGCGACAGAAAAACATGAGACAAGAATTTTACTTAAGCTCTCGTCCTCGTCCTCGTCTTAACCCTCTAGTACCATGATGCGTTCCCATATTCATTCTGCTTACTATTTAGTGATTTTATACAGGTTCAGAAACATATGTGTGGGATTGAAATAGTGAAGACTGCGGCCATTAATCTTCTGGCTTCCATACACCCTTCCTAATGTCAATAAAATGGTCTTATCGTACACAAACCTCAGGTAAAAATGTGTCCCAGTACTGAAGGGGTTATAAGAGAGAGAGAGAGAGAGAGAGAGAGAGAGAGAGAGAGAGAGAGAGGTGTGGGAGATAGCAATACTCACACTCTTAACCCAGCATCGCCTCACAGCAATCCACTACCTACTTTCCAACTCCAGTACAACCTAACAACAGTCCCACCTTTCTCCCAGCATCACTACATCCCAGTAACACTCTACCCGGTGCCAAAAACCAGTATATTGCTCTAGTTTCCACGCACTACTTTGCTCACCCCCAGTTCACCCTCCACGCAGCCTCACAACAACACTCCGCTTAGCATTACTGTATTACAACTCTATAACTTCTCCAGAACCACGATGATACGTATATGTGTAAAGGTTCTCTCTCTCTCTCTCTCTCTCTCTCTCTGTGCCTTTGTTATATATCTTTTTTTTTTTCTCTCTCTCTCTCTCTCTCCCTTTCCGGCGTGAGTGTAGCCTTCCTCGTGAGTGAAAGTCGTCTTTGTGAGGCCGAGCGGGACGGGCGGGGCGGGCGGGGCGGTGCAGGTGCTTCTCGGGTTAATGCAGCGTTTCATCATTAACCACTTACTGCGCGAGAAGCTTCTGGCGGTAATTTTCGACTTGCTTGCAGCTTATCATGACAAGGTCTGAAACGCTCCGAAAAGCTTTTGTCAAGATAAAATTAGTGCATTATGTTGGAGCACAAACCGTAGCTTTTTTTTTTTTTTTTTTTTTTCTTTTAGCCGTCTTGATGTCTCATGACTTTCGCTTTCAGCTTTACATTACCTGAGATGAATTGCGTCATAGTTTATAGGGTTGGAAAGTCAAGTGAGAATTTTCTTAGAGAGTTTGTCGTTCACGTAAAAGAGTAATAAAAACTTACTTAAGAGTGTTTTTATTTCTTGCTGGAAGTAAAAGTATATTCACTCAACAGTCTCCACACAAAGACGTAAACCACAGTAATACAGCGTAACTTTTTGTAATGATGCTGTGTGTTAGGGAAGCAGCCTCGTCACGTGTTTAAGCAGAACAGCTGCGTCACAAGAGGGAAGGCGTTCTGTGCCCAGCTTACGTTATTATTCCTTTTTTGTCTCGTTCACTGGCCTCGTGCTAGAGCGGAGTGGCTGCCTGGTGTCACGTGATGAAGTCTTCTGCGGTACGAACTGGAATCAGAATCTGCGTCACGTACTGGAATTAACACTTGCTTCATATGCTGTATAGGAATAAAGCTTTGCATCACGTAATGGAATAAAAATCTACTTCGCTTACGAATATCAACATTGCGTCATAAGTTTGAGTGACCTTGTGAGTCATGTAATGGAATTTTCACCTATGTCAGGTACTGGAATAATCATTTGCTTTACATATTGGAGTTAACTCGTGTGTCATGTACTGGAATAAACACTGCGTCACGTACTGGAACGAGCAGGAACTCCACATTACTCACACGCCACAGCTGTAATGTAATCAACCTGGAATCAAACAGCTGCATGGCGTGTCTGGAATGAACAGCTGCGCCACGTCCTGGAATCACCGAATCTTTCCACTCTTGTGTCATACGTGGTCTTGATTTCATCCAGGAGAAAGAAAAAAGGAGCACGAGAGAGAACCAGTTTTCTGTTGTCACGGGCTTGATTTCTTCCACCACACCACCACTACCACCATGAGCCCACCATGTCCAAGCTACCCGCCCACCCACGAGCAGGTGCTGAGTGGCGGGTTCCAGAGCAAAAAAGGGGGAGTCTTTAGAAGGAGCGAGAGGGAAGAGGGAGGAAGAAAAAACGTAATTGGGATGTGGGAACGAAGAGCACATGGCTTTCATTGGTACACCTGGGAGATAGTCATACTCTCTCTCTCTCTCTCTCTCTCTCTCTCTCTCTCTCTCTCGTGTGACCCGGCTTGACCCAACTGACACGCTTCATGTTGATCCCGCTGATCTTTGACACAGATTGCTGACCTTTGACAGCACCTACTACGTACTGTGCCGTATGGACGCACACATACACACACACACACACACACACACACACACACACACACACACACACACACACACTCTCTCTCTCTCTCTCTCTCTCTCTCACTGGTATCAAGAAATGTGCTGCTACCGTCGCCACTTCTTTCACACGCTTCATCTGGTAAATAGTCTTGCCACCGGAATTAATCGCTGCTTCCTTTCCATGTCTTCCAGTGACCTGTAGCGGAAGCCAGTGGAGCGGTGAAGTCTAACCTTAAGCTACCCGTGAAATGTAATCGCGTTCTCCTCGCCCTGCACGACACAAGTTCCATAATCCTTCTGTTATGCTTAGTAAAATATAGAACTCGTGGTGAAAGTTCGATGGCATTAAAGATACACGCTTCGTCGTGTTATCTCTTAGTTTTTCTTTACTCTTAACAGGCTTTAGTGGATGTTATTAGGGTTCTCAAGGGTATTTTTCATGATTCCTGTGATAGTTTAAGAGGAATTTCGCATCGTTAATAGTGAAAACATTTATGCAAAGTCGGATAATCATCTCTGACCTTTAATAATAGTCCCTAGAGAGACCAAAGCGTTTCAGATTACGAGCGTGAATAGTGTATAAGACAAATAATTATTACTTTTTTTTTATATAAGACCGAGTAACACCTGTTTGCTGTAGAAATCTTGGCGTTGTCTTAAGGGTAATTAGTGAAGGAACAGAACTCACGGCGAAAGTTTATGACAGGAGGTTTGTGCATGGTAATTAAGTCATACATCTTTCTTTTTTTTTTTTTCCTTAGACGGAGCAACATGTGTTCGTTGTAGAAGCGTTATCTTTTGAGGGAAATTAGCAAAAAAAAAAGTGAACTCATGGTGAAAGTGTTTATGACTCAAGTAGTGTATGTTGTAAGTGAGACATACATTTTTTTTTTCTTACAGTTAATCCAGTAACACAATGTTGATTCTAAGTAGATATCTGAATGGACGAGAAATTCCTGTTATTGTAAGTACATACCTACAGAGAGAGAGAGAGCCAGCCCGTCCCAGCTTCATGAGACACCGTGAGTCACTTGTCTGTCTGAAAAATCTTGGCTGCCCAACCTTGAACTTTCTTTCTCACTTGTCGACCTTAGATTAAATGATGTTTTTACCCTCTTACTCTCTTTTTTGCCGCCGTACGTTTTGTCTGACATTAATTGACGCATCTTTTCGTCTTCATTTTAATCTTTCGTTATGTTTTTGTATATTACATCTCATTGTATTGTGTATCTTTGCTCACTAATGATATACACACCAGTGACCACTATTTCACCTATTCATTTATTTATCAATTCATTTTTCACGTTTAATTTCGTCTCTTTGTTCTCCTTTTCAGTCGTTTTAATATTTTTCGCATCATAATTTCAGCTCAACATTAACTTACGCACTTTACGCCAGTTTAATTTCTAGCCAGTGTGCTTGCGTCGTTCCGTTGTCCAGTGAAGGATGCTCCGGTCGTTAATGAAGCCCCGGGAAGCTGCCGTTAAGGGTGAACTACTGTGTGCCCTAATTTCCTGCCACACGAACATGAGCAGGTTAGAAAAAGGATCTTGATTGACTCACGCACTCATCTGGGGAGGAAGCGGAGAGGGGGAAGGTAAAGAGGGGGAAGCCGTGCAGCTGCTATCCTCCTCCTCCTCCTCCTCCTCCTCATTTTCATCTTCCCCCGACATGTCCTCTACTTTCTCTCTTCTCATTCCTTATACAAATTGCCTTACCTTTACTTTCCCTTTGTAATCATCCTGTTTTTTTGTTACCATCACTCATCTCCCTTTTCCTCTCCCTCTCTCTATCTTTCTCTCGCTTTTCTCTGCCCTCCCAGTTCGGTACTTTCCCACCTTCTTTCCTCTTCTCTGATTTTTTTTTCTCCCCTATTTTTTTTTTTTCCATCATATAATTTATCTCACTTGGTTTTGTGTGACTCCATAATTTCCTGGTGATTTAGTGGGAAGATAGAGGGGAGAGAAAGGGAAGAGGAGGAGGGGGATGTGGAGCAGGAGTCTGTATCAGGTGGAGGGTAAATGAATGCTCTGGAAAAAGGGGGAATATGAAGATAACTAGAGAGAGAGAGAGAGAGAGAGAGAGAGAGAGAGAGAGAGAGAGAGAGAGAGAGAGAGAGAGTCATGGCGTCAGCTGGCAAACCCACACAAAGCGGCGTAACTTAAGATACGAGAAGCCAACTAAAGGATACTGTATACCACTCACCTCCAGTCTCCTCCTGCCCTCCCTTCCCCGTCACTCACTGCCCCCGCCACACCTTTTTTCGTTCCTTATTCCCTTGTGCCTCCATGCTTCTCGTCCACCACACCGTAATTTTCCTAGAATATAAACACTTTGAACTCTCATCTATATTTATTGCAAGGGAGAAATGTTACTGGTACATGGACAGGTAGATTCAATTTTCACTTCATTATAATAGACGGCTCCATAACAGACTTTCATACCTGCTTATGAACTTTTTATTTTATGCAAGAGGGGATTCTGGTCAAGGGCAACAAAAATGAAAGAGAAGGGCCCACTGGATTGCCAGTTCCCTTAAAGATCATATGAGTTATCCAAAAGTTAGGGACAAATGTCTTGAAATTTTCCTTTTAAAAGAATGATAACAGTAAACAACAACAACAACAACAACAACAACAACAACAACAGCAACAATAACATATTTCCCACTCTTTAATGTCCTGATCAGTATACTCATTAAATTAACGGACTGTAAATCAATCGCAACGTTCTGTAAAGGGAATAAAGAAATGCAGTTTCTGTCGAGTAAAGTTCCCTCAAAGTCATACAGAAGAGTGTGTGGAGTAATGCATGGACTTCCCCGCACCTCAGGCAACTGGATTAGAGGACAAAGATATTAACTGTGTCTACTATGTATGTAAACGCCACTTTTTGAGGGATGTGATAAGATGTGACAGCTTATTATGACATTATAGTCCGATTTTGCAGATAAGGCTAACTGTTTGATTTTTTAGGTTTTTAGAAACAGGAGCTTTAAAGATTGAACAAATTTATGGATAGCGATGATCAGTGAAAGAGGAAAGTCACACAAAAGGTTGAGAGCTTCTTGCAGTTTCCTTTATAGTTTCATGTTCTTTTGTAGTTTAATCCCTTCAGTACCAGGACGCATTTTCATATTTATTCTGCTTACAATTTGGAGATTTTATACAGCTTCAGAAACTTACGTGGGGATTGAAATAGTGAAGACTCTGGCCATTAATATTCTGACCTCCATAGACTCTTCCTAACGTCAATAAAATCGTCTAATCAGACCCAAAACTCAAGGTAAAAATGCGTCCCTGTATTGAGGGGGTTAACCCTGCGTTTTGTGATTAGCAATGTAAAATCTCACGACTAACGACGCTTTGGCAAAATATGATACTGTAAAGTCACCCCAGGAATGCGTGAGGTGTTTCTTGGTAAAATGGCGTAACGTTGCACCATAAAAGTAAAGATTATCCTCACCGGTGCTGTCCGTGTCCCTTCCCCGCGGCCACTAACCTCCGTGAACACCTCGCTGCCACGCCACGCACCTCGACCTTCACGCGTCCCGTGTCACGCCGCGGTTCAGTTTTCAAGTGATACATTTTTTCCCTGTTTATCTATTCATGGTTATGTTTTTGTTATGTTTTTTTTTTTTTCCTTTTGGATGTTCTGATATCCTGCTTAGGTCTGATTCTGAGGAAAAAATGTGCCTGCGGGTGACTGTTCTTTTCAGTGAGTGGCTTCGGGAATGTCCGATTGGGAGTTGAGACGCCCTGTTGTCTGTATTTTTTATTAATTTTTTTTAAGATCCTCGAAGTGAAATAGAGCAATTTTTCCTAGTAACGCCTGACTAACTTCTACACGTTCCCTCCCCACACACACGCGCGTAAAAGCTTGTCTCTTAAAGAAAAGATTCCCTTTCTTTCCAGCACCACCCAAGCCTCCACTACATAAATTTTTCCCTGCCTTCCGTTCGCCCTTCCATCTCCTTCGTGAGTGGGAGGCGCAGAATGGATTTGTTCAAGCACAATACCGAGTCGTCCCCGGCCATTACTTGCAGTGTGTGGAGGGGAAGGAAAAGGTGACGAGACAATAGAAGAAGCTCCGTTAGGGGTGCGCGAGGGCAGGGAGGGTGACTGAGGTGAATGCCGGGAGGAAGCAGCGAGAGGAGAGAGCAAAGATGTCGCCATGATGAAGGGAAAAGGTGGGTAATTGTCAGGGAGAGACGGCAAGAGTCAGAGGGATGGGAGGACTATCAGGATGTGAGAGGAAGAAATGAAAGTTGTACATAGAAGTTAATTACTCTGCTTGTTCTCGGCATTCAGTGTGTGTGTGTGTGTGTGTGTGTGTTAGCGTTGCGTCTCCGTCACCACCGTACCTGTACAAACACTTATCGTCTGTGTTACGGTGTACTGCCCCCAAGCAATGCTACCGTGGCGCCGCAGGTACTCGTCCGGCAAGGAGCACGCGGCTCAAGGGGTTCCGTTTTGGTTGGCTGACATCAGTAAACAGTCCATTCTCGTCGTGTCATACGCACCACCTGCCATACGCTGCTCCCTCCCTCTCGGCTGTTCCTTTCATAGATGTGCGAGTGTTGGAGCTGCTCCTGGTGAAAAGTTTTAGATAATATAAAGCGAAATATTGTTCCGAGAGTTTTTAGATGAATACTCTGTTGTAGTTGAGCTGCTAAACAAGGAAATAAAACTATAACAGTCACAATGTAACAACTTTATCGCATGTTCTTTGTTCCGTCTTGCAGTCAGTGATAAATCGGATCGGATCGGATCGGATCTAGTAACACTTAGGACTTGAACGTATTAATTTTACAGTCACTTTGTATCTTGGAAACTGCTGGTATTGAATTATTAACTCGCAGAACTATATCAGAGTAAAGTGTGTGTGTTAGTGTTGTGTGTGAGGAGTATACATAAACTTAGAAGATCATGACAAAGCAGTATCAGGGGACGGAACACTGACAGATTCATTCAACCGTGTAAGAACGCGTCTATAAAAGGAGTGGTTATATAAGAACACAGACTTATATATATAGGCACTAATTCATATCTCATACTCCTTTCATCCCATCACACACGTGACTGGACTATAGCTGGGAGGAACGGTTTGTCTGTCATGCTAATGTTCTATTGTCTTCTTTCTCTCAGGTACAGATTTGACGGATGGATAGTTATGAGTCGAATACGAGGTCTTTATGGCGTTCTGTACTCGTTCTTGGATTACAGCGCTGGGTTAATGATGACAATGACACAACAGGTGAGTAAATGATATATTTATTACCTGATACGTAGTGGGACTTTTATTCGTAATATTTTCACTATTTTTCGAAGTATGGAATCTATTGCAGTATGATTTTCTCTAAAACAAAATGTACTGCATTCATTAAGCGAAGATGAACACAACAAAGGAACTAGCCGTGCCCTAACCTCCGAAAAAGTGTCTGTGTGTACTAGACCTTTAGTTTTTTTTTGTTCCACGTCACTCCTTTCTTCTGGTGGCCGCGAGGAGTGGTGGCACGAAGCAGGTGGTCACGGTGGCGTGCGGACGTCCCTGTGGGCGGCGGGAGTGAGTGAGACGCCGGGTGTTGAACTGTCACGCACAGCCTTGAGGAATATTGAGGTTACGATCTCACAATGGTCGTTCTGCGGGTGTTGTTAGAGCGCACACACCGAGATGCTGCATCTCACCATCACCTCCTTGAGTGACGCCCGGAAAACGTAACGACTATAAACATAAACAAGAAATTGATGCAAACACTCTATATTGGAAGTGCTGTTAAGCTTCCGCCCATTAGTGGCGCAGGCAATTCTATTTATAGTGGTACCCATATTAGGGCCCATATCACCACCCAAGCACATCTATGGTGTAGCCACCTAGAACCTGAGTATCATGGTGACAAATGAGTAACTTTAAACCACTCGACAAATGACAAAGTTTCAAGGCGGTACGTGGGATAGACAGTGGGAGGGAAATAAGAGATGAGTGGAAGAAATAGTGGGGGTGAAAAGAGAAGAAATATAGTGGTAGAGAGTAAAGTTGGCGGGCAAACGGCCTTGCTGAGCTTTGGCGGTACGTGGTAGGATTCTAACCTATATAAGCGTGGACATCTGCCCGATCCCACGCTCACCACCTTATCCACTATGCCACCGCGTCACTGTTATAACTCCTTCATTAAATTCTTAAGAATTCTTAAGAAAGGCAAACTTATTTTTTTTAGTTCATGTTGTAATTTGTTGCCATTTAGACTTCAGAGTTTTCGAATCGTAGGTCTTATCGAGGTTAGTACATTGACTATTTACTGCACTGGAGAAAATTGTGGAATGGGTGGTAATGATGGTGATGATGACGATAATGGTGCTAGTGATGACTTCTCTATTTCATAAAGCTCATTAAATTTTTTTTCTCTCGCCTGAACATTTTATTTTAGGAATCCCGTAAAAGTCGTTTTCTTTTCTCTCTCTCTCTCTCTCTCTCTCTCTCTCTCTCTCTCTCTCTTGAAATACACCTCAATATTTCTTTCTATTTTTCCCTCTTTTCTTTACTATATTTGCTTGTCAAGTGCTCATGTGTTCCTTCATCCCTTGTAATACTCGTACACTGGCAGTTTGTGATCTGGAAGGCACGTCCTGCTCTCTGCAAGGGTCTGGTGATGTTATGAGGAAGAGGATCTAATGCAAAAAAGCGAACGTCGACACAAATCAAAAAGTTTGTCATTGACACATATACGGTACGAGAGAGAGAGAGAGAGAGAGAGAGAGAGAAAGAGAGGAAACCGTCATTATAAAAACTAGGAGGCAGCCCCAAGAGCGCATGTATATCTTCGTTAAATATGACATTCTCTATGGACTATACCACGAGAAAATCTAGGGAAGGATGACTTAGGGGGAAAAAAAAGAAGAAATGACGGTATAAGAGGAAACTGCAAGAAGCCATCAGGACTACACGTTACAGTCCCTTTTAGAAACACACCTATTGTTTCGCCTGTCATCGTGAATCGTTTACATGTGTCATAACCGAGAAAAGCGTAACAAAGAAGCACGATA
>NC_059269.1:20751128-20762946 GCF_017591435.1 Portunus trituberculatus
TGTGCCCACTCGTCACCTTCCTTTCCCGCCCACTGCCCTGCTCGACCCTGTCCACCTGTTGTGCCAGGCTTGTGTCTCGCATATGCACTGTGTTATCAATCACCTCTCCTCCCTCAAATTCTAAAGCACAATTGTGAGAAGCAGATAGGAGAGGATTTTGTTCCTTAGAATACTAACGATTAGTTTATTTATTCAGGTTCTGCATACGTGCACAGATGCATGTCCACAAACTTTATATCCATTTTATTTATGGTTTTGTCAGTAACAATATTCTGCACGACACCACACACGCGGCACGGGGAGCATACTTATCCATCATCCATGTCACGCCTTCACTCGGCTGGCACTTTGCTTCTACTACAAAATACAACCTTCCCTGAATTCTTCCTGTACAAAAAATTACTGGATTCCGATTAGAAAAAGGCCATCAAGGTGTGCGAGTAGGAAGAGACAGCAAGACTTCCTGTCATAATAATGACTCCACAGTCCACACACCAGGCGAGGTATGGTTTGGGTAGGGAGGCTTGACCGTCGTTTGACTCACTGTGTCCTCTAATTGTTTCCTTTCGTGTTGCAGTGACAACAGGAAGGAGTTCAACATGCTTTATAAATACAAGGTGTGTATGTGTGTGTGTGTGTGTGTGATTCCTAAAACCCAGATAGCTCATGACTATTACTTCAGGTAAATAAATAATTTGCTATAAAATAGTATACAAGGTTGTGATGATCACCGTCGCGTCGATCTAAGACTGTTTGGGCAGAGTTGCAGGTTTAGGAGTTCGTAGTCAATCCCGAGGCTCAGGTTCTGTCCACAGACCATGATGGCAGACTTGACTGTAGTTCAGAACATATTCCCAAAGATTGGTTAATTGAACATTATATGGTGGAATATGTTTATATCTTTTATACTGTCTTTCTTTTAATTATTATTGTTTCATCTGGTTCAGGTGTTTTCTTTAAGTTTCATATGTTTGGAAATGTATCAAGACTTGGTCATGGAGTTTATAGTGAATAATCCGTACGAGTGGTGAAGTTAATGAGATGACTGGAGTAGCCAATCAGACACCAACTACTTAGAAATGCAACACGAAACAGAAGCTTTAGAAAAATCGATCTAATATGGACTGAAGATCGCGGAGCTTCAGGCAATTTCATATCCATCAAATTTAAAAATGCCTTTCATTCCGGTGGTAAACTAAAACTTGGCAAATGTATAATGTATTGTAGGGTGGTGGTGATTTTAAGTGGTGTTGAATTACTCGGCTTGAATTTTCTAACTTAACATAATCTGAAAATTTTTACAAACACACACACACACACACACACACACACACACACACGGCCCGGTAGCTCAGTGGTTAGAGCGTTGGCTTCACAAGCCAGATGACCGGGGTTCGATTCCCCGGCCGGGTGGAGATATTTGGGTGTGTCTCCTTTCACGTGTAGCCCCTATTCACCTAGCAATGAGTAGGTACGGGATGTAAATCGAGGAGTTGTGACCTTGTTGTCCCGGTGTGTGGTGTGTGCCTGGTCTCAGGCCTATCCGAAGATCGGAAACAATGAGCTCTGAGCTCGTTCCGTAGGGTAACGTCTGGCTGTCTCGTCAGAGACTGCAGCAGATCAAACAGTGAATTACACACACACACACACACACACACACACACACACAATACTAGACGCCTTACCTCAGTAATTATTTGGTCAGCATTTTGTGACTGGTTCTGATTAAGACAGCAGTAATTCCACACGTGTTTATAATACAGTATGTACAGTATGTTTGACGTGTGCATCATTACAACAACAGTATGGGGAATTTTACTAAGATATGCGTACACAGCTTATCTATATGGAAATTCCAAATTTGAACATTTACGTTAAAATCCTATGTATGGTTTGGTGAACGATGATCAAGAAAACTCAGTGTGGTGGAACTGCCACACACGGCACCACAGCGGGCCGTGTGGCGGCGACCTTCCATCCTGCCGTCGTGTTCGGCAACGTGCCCCAGCTACCGTATCAAACCTCTTTTACATTGTACTGGCCAGAGTATATACAGATATATATATATATATATATATATATATATATATATATATATATATATATATATATATATATATATATATATATATATATATATATATATATACTCTGGTACTGGCGTCCGCAATGCGTATTACCATTTTGTTGATCGGCCAGAAATAAAGATAGCCAAGATTGTTTCAATAAATGCAATTGTAGTTATTAAATTAATGCTGATATGCTTTGATGGCAATTTTCTAATAGTTTTCCTTGTGTGATAAATACTAACCTTAGCATTTATGTGAGGATTGATACTATAATACTCGATAGCAGTCCTTAGTGTGCTATACACCGGTCGCACAGTACTGACACATGCGGTGGGGAACCAAGTAGTAATAATTGCGTCTTCCTGCCTCCCCTCTCGTTGACAGACTCGACCCATCGCTACGGCTGGCACTCTGCTCCACGCTTCTCCTTCCACGGAGCTTTCCAATACTGCCGTGCTAATGGTGCAAATGTCAGGCTTCCGGACCTTAGGCACCATTCTTGTGGGTTTCTAATTATTCAAGCCTCGAGAATAACGTATTCTTCAATTTTCCTGTCCCGAGTAATTTAAGAATGTGCGATGTGCATCGTTTATGGAGGTGCTATTTTGAAATAATTAGATTTTTCTTAGATTTATTTGAGGAGAAACAATCGAAACCATTCATGTTTTACAAGCATGGAAATAATCTGCGCCGAAAGTCTCTATTAATTGGCAAGAATAGGACACATCGCTCGTAGCAACTCTTCATTCTTAAGGTTTAGATGAAGTGTTAGGATCAGATAGTTAAAGATTTAGGCACAATGAATATTTTTTATACTCTTTCTCTCTCTCTCTCTCTAGACATTTTTGTTTTCATTCCTGATATATAAGTAAAGTAAGCTTCTCTTTTTTCTGCGTTCACTAAGTCAGTGTATTAAAGATGAAATAAAAATAGAACAAGATATAATAAACGAAGCATATAAAGAAACTGGCAACAAAGCAATAGTAATGGATGGATGTTGCGCTTTCCTTTACTAAATGCGGAAAAAAAATCAATTAGCATTATTTGTTTACCTTAAGGAAAAAGCTAAAAAAAGAAAAAAAAGGCGACCATTTGCACATCCTTCCAACATCCTAATACCAAACCAGACACGGTGCTATGTGTCGCCCGTCAGGCGCCGAACTGAGCGCTACTAGAGTTCTACAATCCGGAATAACTCACTATCCACAGTGCACTTACTAACTGGGACGGACGAGGCAGTGAATAGTCTTGGGCAGAAAGTTGACTCATGATCTTGTTGGGGGAAGGTCAGTCAGTGCACCATCTTATGTTCTCGCTGTATGGCTGGGGGGTTGCAGAAGACCAGATACAGTATACATACATTACCAAGGGACTTAGTTTTCTCCTGTGTGCGTGCTGTGTGGCTATCCTGGGAGACAGGACGCACATCAGATATAGTATACATTACTCTGGGACTTTCACAACATGAGTCATTAAGGGAAAGGAAGAAAAATAGCTAAAGACGATATTTAACATGCATATGTCTCGCCGCCGTGTGATTTTTGATAGTATTGATTTATGCATTCCAGTCAACACTTTCAAACTGAATCATTACGCTTATGAAGGTAATGATCACATAAATATTTTTCAGCATGACTAAAAGGATGAGCTTACTGTGTATCAGAAGTTATCTGTAGTTGGATTTTCGGAAATATCTGATTCTCCCCCCCCAGGCTCTTATAGAGATAACCGACTTTCTCTGTTTGGTGACCCAGCGACTACTGGTAATTCCAAAGATTGCGTTCTCAGTAATCCAATTTCCTGCTGCCATACCAAATGATTGTTTTTTTTCAAAACATATCGACTGTGGTATCTCGAGGTTCATTTGGTTGTGTTGCCCGTTCTGTGTTGGTTACTCATCAATGAACCTACTTGATTCAGTACCTTACTAATATTACAATGTCAAAGCTTGAAAAGATAATCATAATTACGATGGAGAGGAGCTTGTTTTTATTTGATTTATCATTTCTTTAATGTCTTTTACCGATAATATCTATTTTTTAAAACGTTTTATTTACCCTCTTAGCCTGTACTCATTGTTAGGAATCAAATTCAGGTTGTGGTGAAGCGCGAGTCGTGTTCCTAATTCGTTTAAGGTGACAAATACAGAAGCACTAATGATGAATGCTCCTTTTTATTATATGACCTTAACTTTCCTGAGGACAATTTGTACAGCTTCTAAAATTTTTCATGGTTGTAGGGATGATTTGGTATTCCTGTACATAAACTTGCTTGACACCATTGCATACTAATCCAGCCAGCACCCTGCTATCCCGCTGTGTGCACGTATCTCGCTGTTATCCCTGCCATTCATGTTTCAAAAGCAACTGTTTTAAAATTGTGTTTTAGCAGCTTTAATAAGTAAACAAATGAGGGATTATAATTTCCGCCCATACAAGAATGACTGAAAGGTTAAAACATGTATAGCATCTATAAATGAATGTTCTAGTTCCTGTGATAATCTGACATTACTCAAGGAATAATACGCCCATCTCATAAGCGCAGGTATAGATATTAATCGCGTCATTCAGTGGCCATCAAAACAACCTTATGTCGCCGCTTGCGGGACGTACAGGTTGTGGCGTTATTGAAACGTTGTTGACATTATTTTTTGCTCAGAATATTTTTTTTTAAATATTGAATGTAAATGCAAGACTGTCACCATTCCTACCTCTTTAATAAAGAATAACCATCTGTTATCTTGTTCTTTAACATATAGATTGCAACCATCCATATTTCATTGCAATTAACCCCTTCAATACTGGGACACATTTTCACTTTAAGATTGTATACGATTAAACCATTTATTGACATTAGGAAGGGTCTATGGAGGTCACAAGATTAATGGCCACAGTCTTTAGTATTTCAATCACCCAGATAAATTTCTGAAGCTGTATAAGGTTACCAAATATATAGCAGAATGAATATGGAAACACGTCTTGGTATTGAAGGGGTAAAAATGATTTCTTTTATTTACTATAACTGCCATCATAAACATGCAGACTACTTTCTAATCTCTTTTCCTAACTAGTGGCCTTACTGCACAAAACTTGTCTTTCATTTTTTTAATTTATTGACTTGAATGTTCTATTTTCACATATATGTCTTTCAGATACTAGCTGCTTATATGAATATGAAAGGCATCTTCTTGCAGCAGCACCACGCTAAGCATTTTTATCTAAGGTTAAGATTCTCCCTCAAGGTGAAGTTAAGACAGACTTCCCTGTCTTGGGAAAAACTAAGGCGCTAATACTATCACTTCTGTGCACACAAACATTGAGGTCAAACTGGTCTGTGACTTTTTTTTTTATACCATGTGGGCTTTTCACGGGAATTTATGGGCTAAAGGGAATACTTTTTAGGGTACCTCCTATCTTAAAGCCCACCCGCTAGGAAACCGTTGCCCCGAGTGAGGAAGCCCAACCTACACTCAGACCGAGGACCGGATTCGAACCCGTGCGCTTGGAGACCTCTAGGATCCCAAAGCACGCATGGTTCCACTGTACCACGGCGACTTGACAGTTTTAGCATGTCTGTAGCATGGAGGTTAAACGGGTAAGATTGGCATCGGGGAGCCGGTGAACAATAACAATAAAAAAAAAAAACACTGCAGGTTAAACTGGTGAGGAAATGCAAAGGGGGCACTTTAAAAAGCTATTTTAATAACCCATAATGAAACTGACACACATAGATATAACATGAGACATGAAACACAGATATATAACATGAAACACAGGAAAACGACATACACATATACATATAACACATAAATGAATACAACAATAAAGAACCCAACTTAATACCTAACAATAATCCTAATCCTATATGGAGGCAATGTGGAAAACACGGGACGAGGGGAAGTGATACTTATGACGTGTCGCAGTGGTGAAGTGCTGGGTGATGGTTGATCCCACGGTAGACCCAAGAGGCGTTGTGTTCACTGGTTGAGGCCTGGACCTCAACTTCTCCTGAAATGAACGGGCACTGTAAGCTAATTTTAGCCAAGGGATAAGAGAGCTGTGATTCAAGACCTGTAAGGATCACCTTCTCCCCAGTGAAAGCCTGCTTGATATTAGAGATGACATCTTCCCTTAAGATGGATTGGGCAGCACCTGTATCACGCAGAACCTTGACATTTATTGCCTTGTCTTTACCATCAGTCAGGGACACTTTACCTTGATACATGTACGAGTCATAAAGTTCTAGAGGAGAGTTGACAGGGTTAGCTAGGGCCACTGGTTTCTTGTTCTCAAATGTGTTAGGTTTAGGGGCCACAAAAGAAAGTTGACGTTGAGAACCCTTGCAATTTGGGTGTCTACATTTATGGATCGTGTGTCCTGGTTTCTTACAGTATGTACACCAGGGGGAATTATATGCATTTGGCGAGAATCCGGTCGGCTTACCACCCGCGCCCCAAAACCTTCCCCAAAGGAGGACCTAACATTAGATAGTGAACCACGACCTCTACTACCCAGGGATCCCATCAACAAAGCAAACGCATCAGCCACTTTAGCGGCAGACATAAGATCACTCTCTTCCCGTTCTTCCACATGCCTCAGAATATTAAAGGGTAACTTGTTCTTCCATTCTTCCAGGACCATTAGATTGAGCAACTCCGAAAAGGTGGTAATGTTAAGGGTGGCTAACCATTTTTTAAATTGTCTTAGTTTCTCACTAGCAAATTCAACATAGGTGTGAGAGTCTGGTTTTACATACTTTCGAAACTGCTGTCTGTATCCATCAGAAGTGATAGAGTAGGCGTCTAGAATGTTACCTTTGATCTCTTCATATTCTACCTCATCACTAAGGCCGTTGTATACCCTATAAGCTTTTCCTACTAGCTTAGGGACAAGGAGAGACACCCAACGATCCTTGGGCCATTTATTCCTATTGGCAATGCTCTCAAAAGCGCGAAATGACCCGTCAACATCAGATTCATCAAAAGGGGTAACTAGCGGAGCAGCTGTAGCGGGATTAAAGCTTGCTAACTTTTTCTTTATATCTATTTCTTACCCTCTAAACTTAGCGTCATTTCGTAGGGCTAACTCCTGAATTTCTAACTCTTTCTCCTGCCTTTTAAGTTGTAACTGAAATTCTCTCTCTTTATCTTCTTTTTCTGCCTGTAGTTGCATTTCTTTCGCTTCTTTTTCTGCCTGTAATTGCATTTGTTTTTCATGCATCCGGTATTCTAGTCTAAGCTTCTCAATTTCCCACTGACTTATCCTACTCTTATCCTGTTCTTCCTGGGGACTGTGTATTATAGTCCTCGTAGAGGCTGACATGGGAGTTAACTCTTCTATGGCATTTCCTAGCAACTGACCTTCTTGCACTAGATGTTCAACAACTACATTCTTAATGACCTCTTTAGTCATCTGAGACGTGATGGGAACATCAAAATGTTTAGCGATGGCTTTCCATTGGACCTTCTTTATATTAGCACCTTTAAGTTGTTCCAGAGAAGGGTCGGCACAAAATCTTCAACGTTAAACTGAGCGGAAGCCATATTAAATAGATGTTAAACCACAACAAAAAAAATGATAAGCGAATTACTTAAGTGAGGAACTTGGCAGAGTGATAATAAAGGCAACCTTGGAAATTACCTAGATTATACTTAAGTAAACACTTATGAGTACAATCACTAATGAGGGGTAAACTAGAGAGTTACGGCATTAAGAGGGATCCGGATTACTCTAGTTACGAGACTTGAGAGTGAGGAGCGAATTGTACTGAGACTTGTTATTGATAAGGAGGCGGATTAGTCTGAGAGACTAGTTAAAATGGCCGATTCTAACTAGCGAGAAAAATTATCCGCGAAGTGAGGGGATTGAGGGTTCGCATGAACATATGATGATCCCAACACTTGGATAACACTTATTACACACCTGCCTATGTGTAAAAAATAGAGATAAGTGCTATCGGTGAACACGCCTTTCTACCTGGTTTCCTGCTCTACCACTGCTATGCGATACCAATGAAAGTCACAAAGCACGTTTAACCCAAAAGGAGCTACTTGATCGCACAAAGGTAAATTTAAACCACACGCAGACTAAATAAGTCACAGAAAAAAAAAAAAACACACATCAAAGTCACAACACCACAGAAACACAAGAAAAAATAATGTAATCACAGAAAAAAAAGTCACTGGAAAAATGGAACACTGAACAAGGGTTATAATAGTCCTGTCACGGTCGCCAATTGTTATTGTTCACCGGCTCCCCGATGCCAATATTACCAGTTTAACCGGTGAACGTAACAGTCGTAAGTATGATTTTGTTTAAGTACACCTGTACCGGGAACAGAATGATACTGTGGTAATTTTGCAATACATTGAAACGCTCAAAACATAATTTGCAGAACTCATCAAATCTACATGTTTGTATTAATTGCCTCTTTGTAAACATACGGCAATGAATACATTACCAGTTCTTATATTAGTATTGTAATATCACTCGTGTAACTATTGGTAAGTACACTATCAAGGTCAATCATAGTTGATGGATAGGGAAACCCAGAGCATTAGCCGTTTTTTTTTATATTGTTTGTTTGAATGTGTATCTCATCTGTTCTCCCATAATTAAAGAAAAAAACGAAGACAAAGAACGAAAGAGAGGAGTAATAATAATAATAGTAATAATAATAATAATAATAATAATAATAATAATAATAATAATAATAATAATAATAATTGCAATGTTTTATAAGAAGTAAGAAAAGAGGATAAATGGAGGAAGAATGAGCTGAAAAACAGGCAGGCTTTTTTTTAATAGTGTTTTTTTTATGATTTTAGTGACGGATGAAGAATAATTTCTGCATTAAGATGGGTTCACACGTGTCAATATGCAACTGAAATTGTAAGTCGCAAAATAAGATTAACATAATTTGCGATTTTGTTTACGTTGTGATGTAACGGAGAAAGGTTTGAAAAGGTGCTGTCCAGCTGATAGTAGAGATGGAGTTAGTGAGGGAAAAAGAATACATCATCTAGGACCTCAAAAATTAATCATAGAGCAAAAAAAGTTTACGCAAATCGACGTTCGATGAGATAGCTGCCACTCTCCCAGAACTGCATGTTTTCCTCCATGCAGGGTGTCGTTGGAGGTAAGAAGTGAATACTCGTGATGATTCAATTTGATCGCAATTGTGCATTAAACTATCGCTTCAGCATCGTCCACAGAGGATTAAGACATCGTGCTGGGTACCTGTTTGTTTACATTAACTTTCCGCTAACCAGCTGATACTTTCCAATCGCTGTTTGCGATTCTTCTAGCGACTCGCAATTTCAGTCACATAATGACAAGCGTGAATTCAGATGGAACCACGCCAAAAAATCGACATTAGAAATCCAGACTTGGCAGAAAAAAACATATTGAAAAATAAAATAGAAAAATAAAACTGACAAAATGTTAAAAGTAAAGGAAAATACATAAAAATGATAAAAATAAGAAAGTGACTACTTGACAACACAGGTGAAAGACGGCCAGCTGGTCCAGAGACGAGCAGCTGTCACAACTCGCAAAGCCGGCAGCCGCTTCCGACGCCATGTTCAGTGTTGCTCTGTCTGTGGTGCTGGCGGCCCTCGCTGCTATCAGGGTAAGTGGCGGCCTTTGCTGTGCTGTGGGCGGCGTGGAAGGGCGCGGGCGGCGGAGAAATAGGCGATGTTATAATGGTGGTGTACGTTTGCTAGGGGAATCAAGTAATATCCTTCCGGTAAAATTGCTTTTTCAACCAATATACCCTATCTTATATTTCTTCTTCCCTGTGTCTAACAATCGTGGGGACCTCTTGGGAAACTTAACCTAACCTTATTATTAATTTCTGATATGGTAAAATAGTGTTTGAAATGCTCGTAGAAGGGTGATTTAGACCGTGATAATGTGTATAGTTACGTGTGGGGTATTGGTTGAAACAGCAATAATTCCATCCTTCCTTGTGTGTCACGTGCGTGGTCATGTGCGCACAAGTGAGTCATAGGATGAAGTCTAACCTAACTTTGGGGGGCGGGGCGCAGGTGTATATGTGTAAGTTTGTTATGCACATGTTATGATTTTAATTGTTTTCTATTTGTTTTACGTTTCCTGGTTTGTTCTTGTCTGTTGTTCCCAGCAGGATCCTTGTGTGATTGTGGGAATGCATTGTTACCATGTCAATGTACTGAGTGGCAGTACTGGGTTGGGATTATTACCCAATATTCTGGTATGTCTTTAATCACCAAATCCTCATCTTATCTTCCAAATGTAGCTAAGAGTTCCTATATGGATAGTCACTCGAGGGAGAACAAGGGGGATGACGTAGGCGGCGCGCGCAATAGCCGTGGCCGCGCTTTATAAGGTGGGGGCATGGTGGTGTCCACAAGAAACAAAAAGTAGAGTGATACTTTACTAAAAACCATCTTGTGCCTGGGTCAAGCCCCAGTGACTTTATTCTCCTACTAAAGCTCCCTTCTTATTTTAGCAAGGCGTTTGATAAGGTACCGCATAGGAGGCTAGTGTACAAATTGAGACTACATGGGATAGGGGGTAGGTTAGTTGATTGGATTAGTGAATGGCTTTCTGATAGGAAACAGAGTAGTATTAAATGGGGCAATGTCTGAGTGGAAGGAAGTGGTTAGTGGGGTACCCCAAGGATCAGTGCTAGGACCTCTTCTTTTCTTGGTGTACATTAACGATTTAGATATAGGAATTAGTAGCAAAGTATCAAAGTTTGCAGATGATACTAAGATAGCATGTGCAGTACAGGGTGAAAAGGACAATTACAGAATACAACGAGACCTGGACAGGCTGATAGCATGGGCAGACAGGTGGCAGATGGAGTTTAATTCTAAAAAGTGTCAGGTTATGCATTTAGGTAAAGACAACACAAACTTTAGCTGTGAGATGGAGGGATGTTGGCTAGAGGCAGTAGAGGAAGGAAAGGATTTAGGAGTAGTGATAGACAGGACTATGAAATTTTCAAAGCAGTGTTTAGAAGCAAGAAATAGGGCAAATAGGATCCTGGGTTTTATAAATAGAAATGTTAGTTATAAAAGTAAGGAAGTGGTGCGTGGCTTATATAATTCCTATGTTAGGCCCCATTTAGAGTATTGCATACAGGCCTGGTCACCCAATTATAGGCAGGATATCAACATGTTAGAAGCAGTTCAGAGAAGAGCAACTAGGATGATACCAGCATTAAAGCGCCTGGAGTATAGAGATAGATTAAAGGAATTAAACATGTTTTCATTTGAGAGGAGATGTATAAGAGGGGATATGATAGTTATTTCAAATGTTCTCAGATACAAACTACATAGATGTGAGATCTTTCTTTACCTTAGAGGAGGGAAATAGGACTAGAAATCATGGCAGGAAGATTAGAAAGCAAGGCTGCAGGTTAGATATAAGAAAATATTTCTTTAGTCATAGGGTGGTAGACTTCTGGAATGCATTGCCAGAGAGGGTTGTAAATAGCACTTGTTTGACAATGTTTAAAAACAGGTTGGATAAACACTTAAATTTCTTAGATTTATAATTATGTATAGCGCTGCATGATAGTTTTTATAAGAAATTGACTATAGTTAAACAAGGCATGATCCCCATGTATGGGGATCACAGATTGTAGAGAATTTCGCTGTAGGACTTAGCCCTGTTAATGGGCCAAATATTTAGAATTAGTATATAATGTATTGTGTATCTTCAAGTACTGATGACGAGGTCGCTGTGCGACAAACAGGATAA
>NC_059269.1:20768446-20790946 GCF_017591435.1 Portunus trituberculatus
CTATTGTCACGGCTCATCACCAAAACACGCTTAAATTTTAAAAAATCTGTGTCGCCATTCAAAAAGGTTGCACCTAGTATATATGGGCTTCAATTTACTCGTAATCAGGAGCTCTGTCTCTTGAGATGGGTAAAAAACACGTAGCTGATTGTGGTGAAACTCTGCAGTAATACCCTAGATTCTTATACTATTACTACTACTACTACAACAACTACCACTATTCCAGAGGTGCACCATGGCTTGCCACAAGGTGACAACTGGTCCCTGGAGAGCCGCTGGTGGTGACGGGCTGCCTGTGCCCTCTCTGCGGCAAAACTCCACAAATACTCCACTCACCAAGTTCCAGAGGGAGAGGTGAGTGTGTGTGTGTGTGGGAGAGGTGTCTGCAGGTGTGCTGTGAGTGTGGTGGGTGTGTAAGTGTGTTTTTTGTATGTTTTTGTAATGTCAACTATAGCTACCTATGTATAGTATTTATTGTTTTTGGTGTGGGTTGGCTAGGGTAAACTTATTGTGGGCATTTTCCAGGTGTGATTTAAGGGTTGTTTGTGGTATGTGTTTGGTGTATTTACGAAGTTGTAGTTTTACAGGGCCTGGGCTTTATGCTCGTGTGGTCCCGTCTCCATATCTACACTTATCCAATTTTTCTTTAAAACTATGTACACTCTTTGCTGACACCACTTCCTCACTCAAACTGTTCCAAGTGTCAACACATCTTTGCGGGAAACTAAATTTTTTAACATCTCTCAGACATCGTCCCTTCCTTAGTTTCTTACTATGCGATCTTGTGCTTCTAAAGTCATATTCTTCTCTCAGGATCAGTTTCTCATTATCCACTTCATCCATTCCGTTAATCAATTTATAAACTTGTATCAGATCCTCTCTCTCTTCTCTGCTCCAAGGTTGGTAGATCCATTGCTTTTAGTCTCTCCTCATATGCCATCCCTTTAAATTCTGGAACCATTCTTGTAGCCATTTTTTGTAGTCTCTCTAATTTTCTTATGTGTTTCTTTTTGTGGGAGTCCACACAACTCCTGCATATTCCAATCTAGGTCTTATTTTAGTACTTATCAATTTCTTCATCATTTCCTTGTTCATATAGTGAAATGCTACTCCAATATTCCTTAGCAAATTATACGTCTCTCTGAAAATTCTATCAATATGGCTTACCGGTTGATTATTTTCTTCCATTGTCACTCCCAAGTCCTTTTCCTTTTTTACTTTTTCTAGTTCTACTCCATCTCCCATCTTATAGATTCCCACTGGTCGTCTTTCACGATTTTCCCATTTCCATGACATGGCTTTTGTCCACATTGAATTCCATCTCCCATTTTTTGCTCCATTTCCAGATCTTGTTTAAGTCTTCCTGTAGTATTTCACAATCCTCTCTTTTGTTTAATGACTCTGCACAGTTTCGCATCGTCCGCAAACAGATTTATGTAGCTGTTCACTCCCTCTGGCATGTCATTTATATATACGAGAAAAAGTATTGGTGCCAATACTGACCCCTGTGGCACTCCGCTGTCTACTGTTCTCCACTTGGACTTCATATCTTTAACTATCGTCCTTATTTCTCTCCCCCTTAAGTAATTCTTTATCCATCTCAATGTGCTTCCTTTTAAGCCACCCTTCTCCTCTAACTTCCATAGTAATCTTTCATGTGGCACTTTATCAAAAG
The DNA here is from genome assembly GCF_017591435.1 of Portunus trituberculatus. Lineage (NCBI taxonomy): Eukaryota > Metazoa > Arthropoda > Malacostraca > Decapoda > Portunidae > Portunus > Portunus trituberculatus. The sequence goes on from NC_059269.1 coordinate 20,770,122, forward strand.
CCTTTTTTAGATCTAAATGAATACAGTCAACCCATCCCTCTCTCTCTTGTACTTTATCAACTATTCTAGAGTAGAAACTCAATAAATTTGTTTGTGTGTGTGTGTGTGTGTGTGTGTGTGTGTGTGTGTGTGTGTGTGTGTGTGTGATTCACTGTTTGATCTGCTGCAGTCTCTGACGAGACAGCCAGACGTTACCCTATGGAACGAGCTCAGAGCTCATTATTTCCGATCTTGGGATAGGCCTGAGACCAGGCACACACCACACACCGGGACAACAAGGTCACAACTCCTCGATTTACATCCTGTACCTACTCACTGCTAGGTGAACAGGGGCTACACTTGAAAGGAGACACACCCAAATATCTCCATAACTGGTAAATGAATTAAAAACAAGCCGAAATCTAACACAAAAATGAGTTTCGTCCAGAAAAGAACCTAACCTAACTAAACCTAAGCTAAGCTAACCCAACCCAACTTAACCTAACCCAACCCAACGCAACTTAATTTAACCTAACCTAACCTAACTAAACATAAAATAACCTAACCTAACCTAACCTAACCTAACCTAACCAAACCAAACCAAACCTAACCTAACCCAACCAAACAAAAAATTCACGAAAATTAAATCCTCCTAATGACGTGACCACTGGGGAGATTTGAATGTCGTTGCTATAAATAGGTCCTCCCACTTCTGCTTACTGTAAGAACACTTTTCTAAACTCAATTTGCTCAGCATGTTTAAGATACAGGCCATCAAAGACAGATCACCAAATATGATCCACTGGGTGGTAATCGGTTAAGGCTGTTTTAGTGCTTTTTAGGGCTGTTTAAAGGCTATTTGAGGGTGTATTAGGGTGTTTAAGACTGTTTTTGGCTGTTTTAAAGCTAAGCCGGGAATCGAGGCGAGCGCATGGGATGGTTTCTCGGGGACAGTGCCGAAGAGTGTATGGTTTTAAATGTGGAAATGGAAGTGTGGAGGAGGAGGAGTGGCCAGGCAGTTCTGCACTGCATACTTCCCTCCATACTTTCTCTGTCTTATCTGATCCCTTTGCTGACCAGCGTCCCGGTACTGGTCCGGTCCTGACTGAGGATTTTTGTGGCTTTGATCGTGATGTACCAAGGAATGACATGAGTGGTCTGCACTGCTTCCAGCTCTTCACGTCAGACGAGGTGGTACAGTCGCTGTGTGTGTGGACCAGTGTCCCGGCAGCCAAGCTTTTTGTAGACAACCCAAAAATAAATTAGAAAAAGTTTATGGCAAAAAAGTGGCTTCATGTCACAAGGGATGAAATGAATGTCTTCCTACGTCAGCACCCCCAACAGAACACGTCAGCACCCCCAACAGAACACGGTGAGGGGTTGGGGTTGTGCAGTGCGGGGTTGGCGGAGTCGCTGACAAAGGGTTCATGATAGATGTGCCATTTTAAAAGGTTTTCACACATAAATATCTTTTTTTATTTTTTTATTTTTTATTAGTACTCAGCATGTACCTAATACGTGCGTTTCCATTGTGTTTTAACGGGCTAAAGAAGGCATTATGGGTATCTCCTACCTCAAAGCCCACCAACTATTTGACTGCTAGTGTTCTTATTGATGTAGTGATAATTACTCCTGCAGTGTATCACTTGTGTCACTATGTATCTTGTATTATCACTTCACTTATTCACTTATTCTCTATGTGTCACTGTCAAGCACTTCACTTACTTACCCACTGCTTCAATAACACTCTGAATTTATGGACTTTGCACACTGAAACACTAAGGTCTCTCTCTCTCTCTCTCTCTCTCTCTCTCTCTCTCTCTCTCTCTCTCTCTCTCTCTCTCTCTCTCTCTCTCTCTCTCTCTCTCTCTAATATTAATCCAGTTTTATTTATTTCAGATTGTGTTAAGAATATGGAGAAAGACAGACCAAGGCAAGAATAGGAAGAGGAGGAGGAGGAAGAAGAAGAAGAAGAAGAAGAAGAAGAAGAAGAAGAAGAAGAAGAAGAAGAAGAAGAAGGAGAAGAGGTGGAGGAATATGAGAAGAGGAGGAAAAGAAGGAAAGAGATAAAGAAAAGGTAAAATAATAAATATTGTCATTTCATAAAGTTTTTGCTATTTCAATTCTCTCTCTCTCTCTCTCTCTCTCTCTCTCTCTCTCTCTCTCTCTCTCTCTCTCTCTCTCTCTCTCTCTCTCTTTCTTTCTTTCTTTCTTTCTTTCTTTCTTTCTTTCTTTCTTTCTTTCTTTCTTTCTCTCTCTCTCTCTCTCTCTCTCTCTCTCTCTCTCTCTCTCTCTCTCTCTCTCTCTCTCTCTCTCTCTCTCTCATATTTTGAAGGTATTTTGAGACAGTTTGACATATTTTATGACCATATTGAGACAGTTTGGCATGTTTTGAGAGCATATTGAGACAGTTTGACATGTTTTTAGGGCATTTTAAGACAGTTTGGAGGGCATATTGAGACAGTTTGGTATGTTTTGAGGGTATATTAAGACAATTTTGGAGGTTTTTAGGAAAATTGAAGACAGTTTGGCAGATTTGGAGGGCATATTAAGGCAGTTTGTTATGTTTTGAGTGAAATTTGAGACAGTTTAGCTGGTTTTGAGGCCATTTTAAAATAGTTTGGCATGTTTTGAAGATATTTTAAGACAGTTTGGCATGTTCTAAGGACATATTAAGACAGTTTGACATATTTTCAGGGCATATTGAGAGTTTGGCAGATTTTGAGGGCAATTTAAGAAAGTTTGGCAGGTTTTGATGGCATTTTAAGATAGTTTGGCAGGTTTTGATGGCATTTTAAGACAGTTTGGCAGGTTTTGATGGCATGTTAAGATAGTTTGGCAGATTTTGATGGCATTTTTTAAGACAGTTTGGCAGGTTTTGATGCCATTTTAAAACAGTTTGGCAGGTTTTGATGGCATTTTAAGACAGTTTGGCAGGTTTTGATGGCATTTTAAGACATTTTATCATGTTTTGAGGACATTTTAACCCTTGGCTTACGGTGGACGAATTTATTTTCCGTTCCCTACTCACGGGTAAATTTTGAAATATCAGAAAATTATATAAGATGATTTTATTGATAAAAATCTTTTTATCTTTGTAATTGTAAAAACAGTGATGTACTATCCAGACCGCTGCGACCTCTGAGAGAAAAGTTATTGTAGGTCAAAGATTCCTGTCAAAATGTGTTGTGTGACCCGCGGGGTAGAAATGACGGAGTTCTGCGAGGAAGCCTCTCTCTCTCTCTCTCTCTCTCTCTCTCTCTCTCTCTCTCTCTCTCTCTCTCTCTCTCTCTCTCTCTCTCTCTCTCTCTCTCTCTCTCTCTCTCTCTCATCGGATCAGATATGAATGAGTGAAGAGTAATGAAATAATAATAGAGAGAGAGAGAGAGAGAGAGAGAGAGAAAATTGTTTGTTCACGCGTTCCGTCCTTCCTCCCTTCCCCCTCTCTCTCTCATCGTATCAGATATGAGAGAGAGAGAGAGAGAGAGAGAGATTCTATGAGGATAATGGGAAGCAAGAAATCCTTATCCTGTAAAGAAGCAACACCATGTTGCATCACGTGACCACCTGCTTGTCACTCTCAGTATCAATTCATCAGTGATGGAGGGTAGTCAGTCACCTCCTCCATCCCCTCCACCTCCTCCACCTCCTCCTATATGTACTTCACCACCATCATTGCCTCCTCCTGCACCCTCTCACCCTCCATCACCACACCCTTCAACAATTTCACCTACACCTGAGCCCTCTTCTTCCTCCTCACCTTCACTACTTGTCTCCTCACCCTCAATTTGTTTTGGTGGCGATCCTTTATCTCTTTCTGTCACTCCTCCTTACCTGCTGTACTTCTGCATTCCCACCTCGCCGATCTGTCTCCACCTTCTTCTCTTGTAGTATCTCCCCCTTCTGTTATTTCTTCTTCTCCTTCTTCTGTTTCTAGCTTTGTAAATCATATGGAGGAACACTTCCTAACCTCTTTCGAGGAGTCCGAGGAGGAATTATTCTCTGAGGAGGAATATATTTGTGAGGTCCCTGGTACCCCGGAGGAGTAAATGGTAAGTGTTGTCTAAATTATTACTTTATTTCCGTAATCCTAGTCTAACAGTAAGCTCTATTACAACTGAAAAGAAAGAGAATGAAAACTTGTATACAGGAATGAACTGGAGCAGAACAAAACAAACTCTGGCAACACTAGTGCAATGACACGTGCTGGCCCACAGGGTAGTAAAGGTCGGGGGGAGTGAAGGGAGGAATCGGAGGAGCCATCAAGCGGGTGCAAGAAAGATGCATCTGCAAACTCTGCAATAAAAGAGATCACATGTAAACATATCTTATGAAGTGTGTGTGTGTGTGTATTTACCTAATTGTATTTACCTAATTGTAACATACGGGAAAGGAGCTATGCTCGTACTGTCCCGTCTCCATATCTACTAATGTCCAGCTTTTTCTTAAAATCATGAATATTCCTTGCGTTGACCACTTCCACGTCTAAACTATTCCATGCTTCCACCCTTCTATGAGGGAAGCTATATTTTTTCACATCTCTCCTATAAGTGGCCATTTTTAGTTTTTTCCCCATGCCCTCTCGACACTCTTTCATTCCACATACACAGATCTTCCCTATCCATTTTTTCCATGCCAATCATCACTCTGTATATTGCTATCAGGTCTCCCCTTTCTCTTCTGTTTTCCAGGGTCGGAAGTTGCATTCTGTTCAGTCTGTCTTCATAAGTCAAATCTCTTAAGTCAGGCACCATTTTGTTGCAGCCCTCTGTACTTTCTCTAGTTTCCTTATGTGTTTCTTTAAGTTCGGAGCCCACTGTATTGTTGCATATTCAAGCCTTGGTCTTATCATTGCAGTAATTATTTTCTTCATCATTTCTTCATCTAAATATACGAACGCCACTCTTATGTTCCTCAATAAGTTCAATACTTCTCCAATTATTTTGTTTATATGTCTCTCTGTCGATAGGTCATTGGTAATTGTCATCCCAAGGTCTTTTTCTTCATGACTGGTTTTTATGTCTTCATTTCCTATCTTGTACATACTCCTGATTCTTCTTTCACTCTTGCCAAACTCTAATTTCTTGCATTTTGTCGTGTTGAACTCCATTTGCCATGTACAGCTCCATTTCCATATTCTGTCCAAGTCTTCCTGGAGTAGTTCGCAATCTTTGTCACATCTCACTTTTCTTAACAATTTTGCATCGTCTGCAAATAGGCTCACATAACTGGACACCCCATCCACCATGTCATTTATGTAGACCACAAACATTACTGGTGCCAACACTGATCCCTGTGGGACTCCACTCTCCACCTTGTCGTGGTGGGGGGGCTTGCGTGCCCTTGTGACCTGGCGAGCTAGGCTAGAGGGGGCTTAGTCCCCTGCTCTGCCCTTTCGAGGGGGAGAGGGCTACCCATGCTAGTACGGTCGCCAGTGAGGGGCCAGACTAAATGGTTCCTACGTAGGCTGCCAGTGGACCAGCGGAGCCACTCGCTGGAGGGATCGCCCAATAGGGGCTGTCCTGTGCTGGATGGTTGGGTGTCCAGGCTGGGATGCTTTGGGAGGGGGGTCTCAGCTCTGTCGTGGACAAACATTCGTATCATGTGGGGCCTTTTTTTAAAACGACTGGTCCGCATGGGGACGAGGTACCCCGTCCACGGCAGCCAGCGCTTCCTCCCATTGTAGTCCCAGTAGGTGGTTTCCCTTGCCCCTGGAGCCAATTTTTTGTGTAGCTGTTTTTATGGGAAAACACAAAAAACATTCAGGTTCTCGTGAGGTGGCTGACCTGGCCCACGAGACGTCATCTTCAGGTCTGAGTAAGGAGGAGGATTCCCCTCCACAAGGGCCTCCCACAGCAGTCTCTTGTTCTGGAAGTTCTTTTGAGGATGCATTTCTGCTGCATATGATTCTCTTGTAATGGTAAATGTTAATCCATCATTTTCCTATCATGCCTTGCACTCACTTCTCAAGGCGTATGGTACGGTTGTTCGCATTCGACTGGTTTATGATAAGGACTTTCCTTCTAACCGATGCTATGTAACGTTTATGTCATGTGATGAAGCTCGTTTAGCTTATGAACATGTAGCATCTCTGCCCTCGCCGGCCATGGCTTTAAAACTGAATTTCTCCAGTCACGTAATATTTCAGACAGTGACATGGATTACATCCCAAATGTTTTTGAAAACTATTTAGAGAATTCAGTTCCAGCAGTCCGCCAGATCCCACCTCCACGTTGGTTTGTGGCGTACTATAGAAATGGGCGTGGGAATTTCATCCATGCCTCCCGGTACCTGTCCAAAGAAATCGGCACGATTCCTGAGGGGAATCTGAAAAAGTATGGGAAGGGGGTGCTTGTGCGAGCAAAAGATCTTACGCAAGCTAGGATGTTGCAACATCTCCCATGCCCTTCTGACAGCATGTTTGAGACTGTTAAGGCTCATCCCACCTTTAACTATAGCAAAGGTTGTGTTTATAGCCAAGACCTCTATGAATTCCCAGAAGAGGAAATACTAGCAATGTGCCCTAGCTCAGTACAAAAGGTGACTAAGATGAGGAACTCCTCCAACATGGTCCTTCTCACTTTTTGGGTCCACCCTTCCTGACCGTGTTAATATCGGTCCTATCAACCTTAGGGTGAGGCACTTTGTTTCTCGCCCTCTTCAGTGCTTCTCATGCTATGGGTACGGTCACGGGAAAAGCTCGTGTAAGGAAGCTTCCCGATGTGGTAATTGCTCTGCACTCGACTCGCATTCAGAGGAGCATTGCAATGGTGCAGCTTATTGTTTTCATTGTCGTGATGCTCACCAGGTACGTTCCAGGCAATGCCCTAGGTATCGCCTGGAGCAGGACATTCTACAGCTTGCCAATAGTCAGTTTATCAGCCTCGGTAGCGCCCGCCGTGAACTCCTGTACCGCCAGAAGGATGGTACTGGTGCGACATCCTATGCTTCATTGGCCGCTCGCTCTTCGGCTGAGTCTGCCGGTCCGAAGACAACTCCTCCTGCTACCTCTCGCTCTGTTGGGGCGGGTGGTACTGTTTATCTGGCTAACAGGTTTGCCATTTTGGCTGATGACTCGGTTGAGTCATCTCTTAGAAGTGACGAGAAAATACGGACTTGAACAAAGTTACCCATGTAGTAGATGTCCATTTGCCACCTGTATCTCCTAAGCCTTTCAAGGGTCTAACTAAGCGGCACCGCGGCTCTGCGGAGTCGTTAGATTTAGCTCAGCATAAGCAGTCTAAGTTTTCTCCCGGTGCTTATAATCGTGAGTCCTCCAGGGACCGCTCTGCTAGGGTAGCTCCAGTAGTTTCTGTCCAGCCTTCTGTGACGCCCTCCGTCTCAGATCGGGCTTCTTATGATGAGGACGGTCTGAGCATGGAGACGTCCGATGATATTGTCATAGCCGTCCCTCGTGGACCAACTGTATCGGAAAGTGCAGTCCTGCCTGATCCTCGTCCTCCGAGGACCAGTAAAAGTGATGATAGTTCGCATCACCCACCGATAAGCCGAAAGGCTGAGGTCCAACGACCCGGCACACCTCAATTCCCGGTGTCTTCTCGTCGTTTGATTAGTTCTAGTCAGGTCAGTCACGGGCAGCCTCAAAAGGCTCGCTCGTCCACTGCACCCAAATAGTCGTCTTCAAGCTTCTACAATGGAACTGTAGAGGCCTTCGCGCCTCGTGGGGGGAACTCCGAGCTTTGCTGTCGGAGTTCTCTCCAGCCTGTGTAGCTCTACAAGAGACTATGATAGGTGATAGTACTTATTCTAGTCCTCCTGGCTATCGTGGTTTTTAACACTCCTTTCCCTGACCAGGGCCACCACGGTGGCACAGCTATTCTAGTCCGTCAGGATATACCTGTTATCCCGGTACAACTTAACTCTCCCCTTCAGGTGGTTGCTGTTAAGGTCTTTATGGGACGACTGTACACCATCTGCAGTTTATATCTACCTCCTCGGCTTCCTGTCTCCAGGGGTGAGCTTGACGGCCTGGTGCGTCAGCTGACTCCGCCTTTTCTTTGTTGGGAGATTTTAACGGCCGTCACCCGTTGTGGGATGAAGGTGCTAGTAATCCTCGTGGGGTTTTAATCGGTTCTTTTATTGAGGATGAGGATTGGAGATTTTAAATTCTGGGGATGTTACACATTTCCACACTCCTACTGGGACTTTTACAGCTATCGATCTTTCTCTTTGTACATCTAATTCTTTCCTTGATTTTAATTGGCGAGTCCTACCGGATTTACACGGTAGTGACCACTTTCCGATTTTATTGCAATCTGTGAAATCTGAGCCACAGTCCCGGCCACCACGCTGGGTTTTAGACAAGGCAGATTGGCGTCGATTCACAGACCTTAGCTCTTTTATTCGTCCGCTGGCTGACTTTTCTACTTGTGCTGAGGCTGTTGATTATTTTACTGATTTTTTATTTCTTTAGCCCTTCAGACAATCCCTAGGACGTCAGGTCGCTTTACTAAGCGTCCCGTTCCTTGGTGGAACGCAGCATGCACTGCAGCGGTTAAAGAGAAACGGTCAGCTTTCTCTCGTCTCCGGCGACATCGTGGGGACCCACAGTGCCTGGAAGCTTTTCGGCGATGCCGAGCTCGGGCCCGCCGCATTTTGAAAGAGGCACAAAGAGCCTCGTGGAAAGCCTATATCTCTTCCATAAACGTCCGCACCCTCTTACGGATGTCTTCAACAAAGTCCGCCGAATTGCTGGGAAGTATTCTGCTGCTTCCCCACCAATTTTGTTGTCTGCTGGGCGAACGGTGGCAGACCCTAGGAATGTCGCTGACCTCTTTGCGGAGCACTTTGCCAGTGTTTCCCAGAGGCATCCTGCAGCTCCGGGCGCACGTCACCGCCAGAGAATGGAATCTCTCGGCATAAACTTTTCTTCCGCTGGAGGAGTCTTATAATGTCCCTTTCTCTGCTTCCGAGTTGCGGACCGCTTTGTCCCAGTGTCACGACTCTTCTCCTGGGCCAGATGATATACCTTATGCCTTCTTGCGCCACATGTCTGACACTGCTTTTAACTTTCTTTTAAATCTTTATAATATGATTTGGCATACCGGTGACTTTCCATCTTCTTGGGCTGTGGCAGTGGTTCTCCCATTTCCGAAGCCTGGGAAAGATAATCTCCAGGCTACGAACTACCGTCCTATATCTTTAACGTCCTGTATTTGCAAAGTGTTAGAAAAGATGGTAAATATAAGACTCATGTGGTATTTGGAGAGGGGGAAGTACTTGTCACCGGTACAGTACGGCTTCCGAAAGATGAGGTCTACTACTGATGCTCTTTTATCCCTAGAGTCTTCCATTTGTGAGGCCTTCGCTAATCACCACCATCAAGTAACAGTCTTTTTCGACCTGGAGAAGGCCTACGACACGGCTTGGTGTCACGGCATTTTACAGTCTTTGTTTAATTTTGGCCTTCAGGGCCACCTTCCTATTTTTATCCAGCAGTTTTATCCAGCCGTTTTTACGGGTTCGAGTTGGGAGTGTTCTCTCCGATGTTACAGCTTTAAATGACGGTGTCCCACAGGGAAGTATTCTTAGTGTTACGCTATTCGCAGTTGCAATAAATGGTGTTATAGATACTCTACCGGATGGCATTCACAGTTCTTTATATGTGGACGACTTGTGCATCTCTTTTGCTGCTTCTAGGATGTCACTGATTGAGCGCAAGCTCCAACTGGCGATCAATAGGGTGTCCAGTTGGGCCAACATGAACGGTTTTCGATTCTCCACCTCGAAGACCGTAGCCATGCATTTTGTCGCAACCGTGGTGTCCATCCAGACCCGGATTTATACCTCGCCAATAGACGCCTCTCATGCGTGGAGGCGACTCGATATCTTGGCCTTTTATTTGACAACCGTCTCACCTGGGTTCCCCATTTTCGCTCTCTTAAGGCGTCTTGTCGGCAGGCACTATCCCTTCTTCGGGTTTTAAGTCATACCTCTTGGGGTGCGGACAGGGACACGTTGCTGTTGCTTCACCGTACACTCATACTTCCGAAGCTGGAATACGGCTGTGAGATCTACTCATCCGCAACAGATGCACGACTACGCTCGCTTGACCCCGTGCATCATGCTGGGGTCCGCTTGGCTACGGGTGCATTTCGGACATCTCCAATACCTAGCCTTCTAGTGGATGCTGGTTTCTGGCCGCTCGACCTCCGGCGCCAGTCTTCGATGCTCCGGTGTTGGTTTCGCACCCACCGTCTGCCTGATTTTGTCCCCTGTGTGTCAATGTTGCGGGACTCGCGCTCGCAGGCGTATGTCACTCGACCGAGTCTCCCTAAACCTTTTGGCCTACGTGTTGCAAATCTCATGGCAGAGTTATCTATCGACCCCACTCCTGTGTACTCTTTCCGTCTCCCGCGAGTTGGTAATTGGCAGCTTCCTGTTATCTCATTATGCCCTGCCATGGATGGCAAGAAGGATTTTTTGCCAGCTCTGTCCCACACACGGTTTTAGAACACTTTTTTATGCATTCTGATGATATCCCTGTTTTTACTGATGGCTCCAAATCCGACTCAGGCGTTGGATTTAGTGTGGTTTTCCCCTCTTTTTATCGGTCTGGCAGCCTTCCTTCAGTGGCGTCCGTTTTTACTGCGGAGCTGTCTGCCATAGTCCTAGCTTTACAAATAATTTTTACTCTACCGGTTTCGTCTTTTACAATTTTTAGTGACTGTCGCAGTGCTCTTACTTCTCTCTCTTGCACTATATCCTTTAACCCTTTGGTTTTATCAGCCCTGGAGTGGCTATACCTTCTTACACAACGAGGATATCGTGTTGGGTTCTGTTGGGTTCCTGGTCATGTTGGTGTTCCAGGGAATGAACATGCAGATCGCCTCGCTAAACAGGCAGCAAGTCGCGCTCCATCTCCTGCGTCTGTTCCGTTTCGAGATGTCTTTCCTCTAATTCGTGAGGCAGTTGCAGCAATCTGGCAGAGGAGATGGCTAACGGGGGTCGCAACCTCGAAAATGGGAGAGATCACTATTTCCTCTATCCCTCACTGGACATACACCCATGTTCGAGATCGACGTTTACAGACTTTATTGGCGCGACTGCGTATAGGTCACACGTACCTTACACAGAGGTACCTGTTGACCAGGAACCCTCAACCTTACTGTGATGACTGTCTGGTGCCGCTTACCGTGCGGCACCTATTGATAAGTGCCCTAGTTTGATAGAGTTACGACACCGCTACCTCTACCGCTGTCGTGGTAGAGATAGCGGTGTCTATTATATCTCAAGGTCCTTGGACCAAAGTGTCTGGCTCAAGGCCATGACGTTTTAGATTTTGGGAGAAGCTGGCCTTCTCCCAAAGCTGTGATTTTTATTTAATTTTAATATATGTATTTTAATGTTTTATGTATATTATTGTAGCTTTTTGTTTTTAATTACCATTAATTTTATCGTTTTCACTTGTTTTAGCTATTTTATGCATTTTATTTAAGTTTATTATATGTATTTTTAATGTTTTATTGAATTTTATTGTAGTTTTAGTATTTTTTGTTACCTTTGATTTTATCTTTTTTAATTTCTTTTAGTTTTTATAAACTACATTGTAGTAAGTAAAATATCGTAGCGGCGCCATATGACCGTTGATGTTGCGGCGCCTAAAATTAAAATCCATCCAATCCATCCACTCTCCACCAAGCCCCATTCTGATGGTCTGTCCTTAATTATTGTTCTCATTTCTCTTCCTACCAAAAAGTCTTCCATCCATTTTAGTAAACTGCCATGCACTCCTCCTACCATTTCAAGTTTCCAGATCAGTCTCCGGTGTGGTACCTTATCAAAGGCCTTTTTTAAATCCAGATATATTCCATCAGCCCAACCATCTCTTTCCTGTATTACATCTATCACCCTCGAATAGTAACATATCAGGTTTGTCGTGCATGAACGCCCTTTTCTAAAACCAAATTGACACTCACAAAGTATGTCATTTTTCTCCAAGAAGTCTGTCCATCTATTCTTCACCACCCTCTCACACATCTTAGCTACCACACTTGTAAGTGACACTGGTCTATAGTTCAATGGGTCTCTCTTGTTACCTGATTTATAGATTGGGACAATGTTAGCTCTTTTCCAGTCTTGGGGCACTACACCTTCCCTTAATGAGGCATCAATTACTTCACAAACTTTTTCTGCCAGTTGCTCCTGCATTCTCTTAAAATCCATCCTGATACCCCATCAGGTCCCACAGCTTTTCTCACTTCTAGACTCCCCATCATATTCTTGATCTCCTCCACAGTTACTTGAAACTCCTTCATAATCCCTTTCTGTTCCATTACCAGTGGTTTGTCAAAAGCAGTCTCCTTTGTGAATACCTTCCGAAAGCATCCATTCATAGCCTCTGCCATTTCCTGGGATCCTCACTGCATACTCCATTTACTTCTAAACTTTCAATACTTTCTCTATTTTTGATGTTGTTGTTCACATGTCTGTAAAAAAGCCTTGGTTGGTCTTTACATTTATCAATTATATCCTTTTCTTGTTTCTTTCTTTCTTCTCTTCTAATCAACACATATTCATTTCTTGCTCTTTTGTAACTTTCCCACTGCTTAATCCGTCTTTTCCTTCTCCACCTCTTCCATGCATCCTCTTTTCTTGTTCTAGCCTTTTCACATCTATCGTTAAACCAGTCCTGCTTTCCAACTTCTCTATGTTGTCTTATTGGTACAAATTTTTCTCACCTTCTTTGTATATTTTATAAATTCCTTCCACTTTTCATTTGCTCCTTAGCACTCTTGAATTTCATCCAATTTGTCTCTTGAAAGAATTTCTTTAGGTTTCCAAAATCTGTCTTGGCATAATTCCATCTTCCCACTTTATATTCTTCATTTCTTCTAGATTTCTCTTCATCTATCACCTTGAACTCCAAAACTGCATGATCACTCTTTGCTAAAGGGCACTCCACCCTCATCTCCTCAATGACCATTGGCTCTGTACTAAAGACCAAGTCCAGTCTTGACGATGCTCCCTCTCCTCCAAACCTAGTATCTTCTTTGACCCACTGAGTTAACACATTTTCCATTGCCAGTGTCAATAGTGTATTTCCCATGTTGTCTCTGATCCTTCCATTGACCAGTCCTCCCAACACACCTCTTTACAATTAAAATCTCCCATCATTATAGTTCGTTCACAGCCACCCAACATTTCTTCCAGACATGTTCCTGTATCACTTATCATTTCTTCATATTCCTGTACTGACCATGCATTTGTCTTAGGTGGTACGTACACCACTATGTAGTGCCTCTTTTTCCTTCATTAGTTTCTGCTCTGATCTTTAGCACTTCTGCCTTTCCCATACCTTCTTTCACTTGATCCACCTTTATATCTTTTTTAACCAGCAACATTACTCCTCCTCCCATCTTACCTACTCTATTTCTTTTCCAAACATTATATTTCCCTTCTCCAACCATCATCAGGTCTGTGTGTGTGTGTGTGTGTCAAAATATTAAATTATCTTAACCCAACATGGTGTAAATAAATGAAATAATAAAAAAAAGATAACATAATTCTTAATAATTTCTTAAGTCTAATTTGGAATTGAGAGAAACACTACAAATTAGTTTTTTTGTCATTAACGTTACAATGGTATGGATTGGTGGGTGTAGGCGAGGTGTACCAGTATATTATTGGTGTGTGGCTGTTAATTGTTACTGTTTATTTCAAGATTAGTGTTTCTTATAGGATATTTTCTTTTTTCTTCAGTTTAATCAGTTGAAAAATAGTGCTTTATTGATTTTTGACGTAAATAATTGAGTTCCTTTTCTTTCTTTTGGTTAACTGGTAAGAGTGATGCATTGTTTATTGAAATATGAAGTTTTATGGGCATAGATGAGGAAGTAATTGTCATTATTTTATGCACCAATCGTATGTAATTAAGTGTAAGTTTGTAAGGGATGTTGATGGTCAATAAACTATAATAATGATGTGGGTGAAGTTTGAGTGTACTAATACAGCTTGATTTATTTCAGGTTGTGTCAAGATATGGAGGGAGAGAGAACAGCCAAGGAGGAGGAGGAACAGGAACAGGAAGACAACAAGAAGAAGAAACAATGAATGAAGACAAAATAAGAAAAGGTGAAATAAGAATAAATATTGTCATTTTATAAAGTTATCTGCTGCTGGAACACTGCACCACCAAGCCAAGCCACAATGCAACACAAGCCTTCTACAACACCTACAGCCACCAGCAACACCCAGAGTACAAGACAACACCTGGAGCCATGAAGAACAGTTAGGATAGATTAGCAGTTTGGAATGTTTTGTTAAGGACATTTTAAGGACATGTTTTTCAGGGCATTTTAAGACAGTTTGGCATGTTTTTTATGGTATTTTAAGAGTTTGGCATGTTTTTCAGGGCATTTTAAGACAATTTGGTATGTTTTTATGATATTTTTAGACCATTTGGCATGTTTTTTATGGCATTTGAAGAAAGTTTGGCTGTGATAATACCATTTTATATTGACGTTAGGAAGGGTGTATGGAGGTGACAAGATTAATGGGCACAGTCTTCACTATTTTAATCCCCCACATGAGTTTGTGAAGCAAGTGTTGGATTCTCTGGGCAAAGATGCAGTGTGCTTGTTAAGAGATTCACTCAGCACTCACTCACTCATTCACTTACTGAGCTCAGAGGTAAAGCTTTATTCTCCACCATGACTAATTTCCAAGGCCACAGGTTACTAGCAGGGTTTTCAAGAATGTTTCTCCAGTTATAATATAGAAATGTTGCCACTGCCTCTAGAACCATAAAAACACACTTAAAAATGCTTTATTCTCCACCATGACAGTTTTCCAAGGCCGCAGAGATGACTGGTGGTGTTTCAAGAGTGTTTCTCCAGTTAGTATTGTAGAAGTCTTGTCATTCTGCCTCTAGAACCATAAGAAACACACTTAAGCCCTTGAGTGCCTTGATGCATTTCCATATTCCTTGTGGTGACTGTTTAGTGATTTTATACACCTCCACAAACTTGTGTGGGGATTAAAACAGTGAAGACTATGGCCATTATTCTTCTGACATCTATACATCCTTCCTAATGTCAATAAAATGGTCAAATGGTACACAAATCTCTAGGTAGAAATGTGTCCCAGTACTGAAGGGGTTAAAATGGTGAAGACTATGCCACTATGGCCATTAATCTTGTGACCTCCATGGACCCTTGCTAATGTCAATAAAATTGTCTAATGATACACAAAACTCAAGGTAAAAATGTGTCTTAGTACTGAAGGGGTTAAAATAGTGAAGACTGTGGCCATTAATCCTGTCACCTCTATAGACCCTTGCTAATGTTAATAAAATGGTCTAATGGTACATAAATCTCAAGGTGAAAATGTGTCCCAGTACTGAAGGGGTTAAAATGGTGAAGACTGTGGCTATTAATCTTGTGACTTCCATAGACCTTTCCTAATGGTCTAATGGTACACAAATCTCGAGGTGAAAATGTGTCCCAGTACTGATGGAGTTAAAATAGTGAAGATTGTGGCCATTAATCTTCTGCCTTTTATAGACAATTTCAAGTGTCCATAAAATAGTCTAATGGTACACAAATCTCAAGCTAAAAATGTGTCCCAGTACTGAAGGGGTTAAAATAGTGAAGATTGTGGCCATTAATCTTGTCACCTCCATAGACCCTTGGTAATGTCAATAAAATGGTCTAATGGTACACAAATCTCAAGGTAAAACTGTGTCCCAGTAATGAAGGTCAGGGGTGTATGAAGAGTGTATCTTACTATGTAGATTGCTTCTATCAATGGTCCTTAACCCTTCAGTACTGGGACACATTTTTACCTTGAGATTTGTGTACCATTAAACCATTTTATTGACATCAGCAAGGGTCTATGGAGGTCAGAAGATTAATGGCCACAGTCTTCACTATATTAACCCCTTTAGTACTGGGAGACATTTTTACCTGAGATTTGTGTACCATTAGACCATTTCAATGACATTAACAAGGGTCTATGGAGGTCACAAGAATAATGGCCACAGTGTTCAATATTTCAATCCCCCACATGAGTTTGTGAAGTTTTAGAAAATCACCAAATAGTAACCAAACGGAATATGGAGACATGGTTTTTAGGGAATTTTTAAGACGATTTGATATGTTTTGAGGGCATTATAAGACAGTTTGGCATGTTTTGAGGGCAGTTTAAGACAGTTTGATATGTTTTAGGGCATTATAAGGCAGTTTGGCATGTTTTGAGGGCAGTTTAAGACAGTTTGGCATGTTTTGAGGGCAGTTTGAGGCAGTTTTGTGTGCTTTGAGACCGTTTTAAGACAGTTTGGCATGTTTTTAAGGCAGTTTAAGATAGTTTGGTGTGTTTTGATACCATTTTAAGACAGTTTGGTGTGTTTTCAGGGTATTTTAAGACAGTTTTGCTACAATAAGACCATTATATTGACATTAGGAAGGGTGTATGGAGGTCACAAGATTAATGGCCACAGTCTTCACTCTTTTAATCCCCCACATGAGTTTGTGAAGCAGTAAAAATCACCAAATAGTCACCACAAGGGATATATGGCAATGTGTCACCCTACTGAAGGGGTTAATGGTGTTGTAAGGAAGCTTTGCAGAAATAGCATATTTTTGTCATGAAAGCTGTGTGTGTGTGTGTGTGTGTGTGTGTGTGTGTGTGTGTGTGTGTGTGTGTGAGATAATAACTTTTTTCTTATTTATTAAAGGTAATGTAGAGTTTTTAGGAGTTTGTGAGTGAGGTGAGAGTGTGTCAGTGTGTCAGGGGTGTATCAAGAGTGTATCTTACTATGTAGATTGCTTCAATGAATGGTAATGAATGGTGTCTTAACCCTTCAGTACTATGACACATTTCCTATTCCTTGTGGTGACTATTTGGTGATTTTGTACAGCTTCACAAAGTCATGTTGGGGTGAAAATTGTGATTTACATCCCGTACCTACTCACTGCTAGGTGAACAGGGGCTACGTGAAAGGAGACACACCAAATGTCTCCACCCGGCCAGGGAATCGAACCCCGGTCCTCTGGCTTGTGACCACTGAGCTACCAGGCGTGTGTGTGTGTGTGTGTTTAAAATGTATTGTTTTCATGTAAATTATTATTATTTCATTGTTTTTTTCTCTCTCTCTCTCTCTTGTAAATTGTTGTAAATGTCTGTTTTGTCTTAAGTTGATAATTGTTGACTTTTTTTAATGTTTGAAAATTTGTGTAGAGTTTTTGCTGTAATTTTTCATATTTTTACTGTTTATTCATTTTTTTTACTATTAAGTTGAAATTTGTGTAGAGTTTTTTCTGTAATCTTTCATATTTTACTGTTTCATTGTTGAAAATATCTGTAGAGTTTTGCAGGCAATGTACTATGTCAAGAAATGTTGAATAAAAGTGTAGGGAGACTCTTGCATTTAATTTTAGCTCCAGTATGCATCTGCCTTGTCTCCGGAGACACTCTCAGTATTTTCGACTTAGTACAGTTTTAGGGGCCATTTTGGGTCATTTTTAGTTTTAGGTTTTTGGGTTTTTTGGCCACTTTTTTAAACTATTTTTCCTGTTTTTAGGGGCCATTTGTTTTTTTTGGCCAGTTTTTACTAATTTTTCCTAATTTTTGGCCAGTAGTGCAGTTGATTTTGGACCATTTTTTTTTCTGAGGATTTTCCAGTTTTTTTTCTTAATTTACGTTGCTATTCAATTTTATCCCTCATGATAAGGAGTCATTTTGTTCATATTAGTTCATCCTTTCTCCAATTGTTTTTGTATTGCTCATGATAAATAAAAAGCTTTAAATTAATTAGTGTGTTTTTATTTCTGCCATGTTATTGTTAAGAGTGGAATGTTAATGGCGGCAATATTGGTGTGAGACAGTGACCTCAGCCAGCTTGAGGCGACTCACAAACCACCCATGCACAAAATATTCCCAGGAAAGCAAATTTACCAAAACAAAAAGATTTCTACACTATTATTTATTGACAACAGCTCTTAGTACAGTGAGAACACCACAATGAGGCAGTGAAGACAGTTTATTACAATGGAGTAATGGCACCACACCACCCACAGTGAATGAGGGAAGACTGACTGTCACGCTGCCCGCAACTCCTTCCCCCACCTGGCCACCGACACCCCCAGTAGGTGATGGCCGCGCAGGGTCAAGGTGCCGTGCAATCCTTGGTGTTGGTGGTGGTGTTGGGACGGCGGCGGAAGGTGTGAGATGTGGAGCCGAATCTCGCTGGACGGCGGCAGTGGAGTCCCTTGATCGCTACACTCAGGCCTTGGATCGCCAATTCCTGTAATGGACAAACAAATTAACAAATGAATAGATTATCTGCACATGTACCACGCCACACTGTCCTACAATACACACTTCACTGCCTCAATCAGCCTCTCACTCGCCCCCCTCTCTCGTTAACACTTACACTCGCTTACACCCTTCTCCCTGCGTCTCCAGTGTCTACGTACATCTAGCATCCCGGCCCATTAATGTCATAACACTCGCATCCCTTCATTCTCACACCTCCCACGCCAGTCTAGCTAAGCCACACCACGTTACACCCTCAAAACTTCCCCCCACACCCGATCCTCCCACATCCACACATCCATCCCTTCATTCTCACAACCCCACGCCAGTCTGGGTAAGCCACACCACGTCACACCCTCAAAACTTCCCCCACACCCGATCCTTCCACATCCACACAACCAATCTTGCCACACAATCATCCACCTGGTTAGTGAAATCTACGTAGTGTCTGGGCGCGATGCAAGACAGTCCTCTGATGTTGCGGTAGTGGTGAGGCAGAGGTGTTGATCGTGGGCGTTGTCAGTGAAGGTGTAGTGCAAGGTAGAGTCTCTCCTTGATAGTAGAGGGGACGCATTACCGCTGTGGAGTCAGGCCTTTGGATCGTCAACGCCTGTAATGGACAAATATGGAACAAAACAGCATTATCTTGTTCACTAATTATTTCGTCTAACACGTCACATTGTCTTAAAACTCCTCCACTGCCCACAGCCTTTCACTCGTCTCCACACAGTTCCACCACCACCACCACTCCTTACACGTCTTCTCCACTCTTATCCATGCTGTCCTAACCGTCACAAACACTCGCACCACACCCTCTCAAGTCTCTCTCCTCCATTTTATCACATTGATTCAGTTCCCAGCCTGCCTCCTGGAGCCACGATCCATTCACGCTCCCTTTAGTCCTCCCCACCTATTCTCATCCCCACACAACTTGTACACCACTCCCCCCACGTCACTCGTCAACCTCTTAGTCCATTTATACTCCACTTATTCCACATATCCACCATTCCCGTCCTTTCCACTCCACTTCCCTATCACAACATACTCGCAGTCGTTGTCATGAACAGGGCAGCGTCTGTAACACCTATAACATAACAAATAATAGGATAAAGGGCCACCAGGGCCCATCTAGGTTATCCTGTATCAGTCGCACAGCGACCTCGTCATCAGTACTTAAAGATACACTTACAAGTACACAATACATTATATACTAATTCTAAATATTTGGCCCATTAACAGGGCTAAGTCCTGCAGCGAATTCCTCTACAATCTGTGATCCCCATACATGGGGATCATGTCTTGTTTAACTATAGTAAATTTCTTATAAAAACTATCATGCAGCGCTATACATAATTATAAATCTAATAAATTTAAGTGCTTATCTAATCTGTTTTTAAACATTGTCAAACTAGTGCTATTTACAACCGTCTCTGGCAATGCATTCCAGAAGTCTACCACCCTATGACTAAAGAAATATTTTCTTCTATCTAACCTGCAGCCTTGCTTTCTAATCTTCCTGCCATGATTTCTAGTTCTACTTCCCTCCTCTAAGGTAAAGAAAGATCTCACATCTATGTAGTTTGTATCTGAGAACATTTTAAATAACTATCATATCCCCCTCTTATACATCTCCTCTCAAATGAAAACATGTTTAATGCCTTTAATCTATCTCTATACTCCAGGCGCTTCAAAGCTGGTATCATCCTAGTTGCTCTTCTCTGAACTGCTTCTAACATGTTGATATCCTGCCTATAGTGGGGTGACCAGGCCTGTATGCAATACTCTAAATGGGGCCTAACATAGGAATTATATAAGCTACGCACCACTTCCTTACTTTTATAACTAACATTTCTATTTATAAAACCCAGGATCCTATTTGCCCTATTTCTTGCTTCTAAACATTGCTTTGAAAATTTCATAGTCCTGTCTATCACTACTCCTAAATCCTTTCCTTCCTCTACTGCCTCTAGCCAACATCCCTCCATCTCATAGTTAAAGTTTGTGTTGTCTTTACCTAAATGCATAACTTGACACTTTTAGAATTAAACTCCATCTGCCACCTGTCTGCCCATGCTATCAGCCTGTCCAGGTCTCGTTGTATTCTGTAATTGTCCTTTTCACCCTGTACTGCACATGCTATCTTAGTATCATCTGCAAACTTTGATACTTTGCTACTAATTCCTATATCTAAATCGTTAATGTACACCAAGAAAAGAAGAGGTCCTAGCACTGATCCTTGGGTACCCCACTAACCACTTCCTTCCACTCAGACATTGCCCCATTTAATACTACTCTGTTTCCTATCAGAAAGCCATTCACTAATCCAATCAACTAACCTACCCCGTATCCCATGTAGTCTCAATTTGTACACTAGCCTCCTATGCGGTACCTTATCAAACGCCTTGCTAAAATCTAGATATATAACATCTATGCTATTTCCATCATCTAACTCCTTGGTAATATATTCTAAGATATCGAGCAAATTTGTAAGACTACACCCTCCCTAAGTACTCTGGCATGTAGCTCATCAGGACCACTAGCTTTCCTATCGTCTAGTTCATATACAACAA
>NC_059269.1:20793446-20798446 GCF_017591435.1 Portunus trituberculatus
ATATATATATATATATATACATTATATATATAAATATATATATATATATAATATATATATATATACATATATATATATATATATATATATATATATATATATATATATATATATATATATATATATATATATATATATATATATATATATATATATATATATATATATATATAATATATATATATATATATATATATATATATATATATATATATATATATATATATATATATATATATATATATATATATATATATATATATATATATATATATATATATATATATCGGCAACATTTGGTGCCGAAACATAGGGAAACATTGCTCGTGTGAACTGGCCTTTACATAGGCCTGTGTGTCACGTGTGTGTCAGGGTGCCGTGTCACCATTGTAAGTACTGCCAATCATTCATGTTGACCTCTCTCTTTCTCTCTCTCTCTCTCTCTCTCTCTCTCTCTCTCTCCAACACTAACACACTACCAAAAATTTGAGGAACGTGGCCAACTCTGTATATATAGAAGGCAAAAGGAGAACAATGTAACCGTCAAAACTAGAGAGCCATGGTGCTGATTAACCACACCACAACACTACACCAAACCATCCTGGAAAACACACCACCAACCATAGCAACAGGAGAAGGAGGAGGAGGAGTGGGGGTGCATTACTAAAATATACCACAAGAACAACTACAACAAATCTGGAAAAAAGAGAGCAGGAAACATAACACAAACACTGATAGCAAGGCGGGTATGGTGTGTGGGGGAGGCCTGACGACGAGAACCAGCAGATGATACCAGACGTGGAAGATTAAATTAACCAGGTGAATGTGTGGCAAGATTGGTTGTATGAATGGGAAAGGTATAAGTTATTTGTCAGGAACAATAATTGTAAAATAATGTTATATTTGAGGAAATACATTTGAATGATCACTCCCACAAATACAAGCTTCTCACCATAGACATGCTCCAATAACATGATTTCAGTGATGTTTACCCCCATCTCTACAAAAGAGCATACAGTGTGTGGACCTCAAAGCAATACACCAAATCTACAGCATAGTACAAACAAAGACAGTTCATTCAAGATAACATATAATAACAATACACAGGGAAGAATATCCTCTTAATAGTATAAATTAAGAACAAGACAATACACAGATTAATACTAAATTGCTATGCTGGTGATCTCATAAAGGATGATTTTTCATTGAGAGTTGTTAGCATGTGCTCTTCTTGATCAGATAGTGGTTAGTGAATGGAATTGACTAAATTCATTAATACTAAGTCGCTACTGAGGTTTTACAGAAGATAAAACCAACACCAAGTCACTTCTGATTTAAAGAAGATAAGACCAATCTATGGATGAGAATGACGGTGAAATTAAGTAGGTCTATGATTTCTTCCAGCTTCACTTATCTTCTTATCTTGTTACGATGAAGGTGAGAGTAATAGTAGATAGTGGAAGTAGTGGTGCAACAGTATCCTTCTCAGGCCCATACTGGTTCATTCCTCCATGGTGCTAGGGACACCTTTGGAATCTGCCTCCCAGAAGCACATGAAGCTCTCTTGTTCCTGAGGAAAGAAGAAAAATAAACTATTTCATCAAGTGTCAATTTTCTATCAATTGAACTAAGGCTTATTTATATGTATGTAGTAAAGATGTATATATGAAATAAAGTAAGTGTTGTAAAGTTAACTTAAAAATCTATATATTCATGTTTCTACACTTCTAGGCAAAGCAATAGTATAGTGTACGATAAAGGAAAAAATAACATGTATGGAATGAGCCACAAAACTGTTAAACTTAAAGAAATCATAGATCTGACTATTTCACAATATTGTACAGTCAGAGGAAAGTTAAGGCAAAGTAAAGACATTTCTCATACATGAGAAATGTCTAACATAGGAAATCCAAATCTCATTACCTGTCACTGAAGATATTGGGTTATAGTACTGTAGAAAAATTGACTGAACAGATGCATAGGATATGTAGGTTAGCATATGGGAGGTGGAGAATGTTCCATTGAGAAAGAACAAAACCTTCCCTCTATAAACAGATGAACTATAATATAAATATAATTAAATATGATGGGTGTAAGAAGGGCAGGAATACAAGTAAATGAGAGAAGAGGAAGATTGATGCATGCAAAGAGGGAAGGCAAGGATTACAAAATTCATCAACTTTAACTATTCTACTAAAACCACCTCATGAAGGAATTTTTTTAGTGACATCAAATCCAACAATATAAATAGAGAAACTATATATATTGTAGGCTTTGACACATACGCGCGATGGGCCTGGATGAAAGCAAGAGGCTGCATCATTTCTATGTTGTCTGAGTTGTCACACAAGATGCGGGCAAGACTTGTCTGTCGGATCTCATCGAGTTGCTCCTCGCTGAAAGATGGCTCCAACCCTTCATTCTCATAGTAAAATCGATCGCCAAGCTGTCAAAATTGGGTTAAAAATTAGCTTTGAAACTTTTCTTGGAATGTGATTATAAAACAGTAATTGAATGCAGTGTGTGCATTGTATCCAAGAAGAAATTATGCATTTTCTTTGATTATATGTCCTTCATGGCTCCCCAAATATCAAATTCTTTGTCTGAAAGTTGGCCAATACTTAGTATTTAAAGTTGGAACTGAAAAATTCAGTACTTATTATTTAAGTGAAAGACGACCTGTGGAATCTATAAGATGGGAGATGGAGTAGAACTGGAGAAAGTAAAAAGGAAAAGGACTTAGGAGTGACGATGGAAGAAAACAATCAACCAGTAAGCATATTGATAGAATTTTTAGAGAAACATAATTTAAGGAATATTGAGTAGCATTCACCTACATGGACAAAGAAATGATGAAGAAATTGATAAATACAATAAGACCAGATTGAATATGCAGGAGTAGTGGACCTCATAAAAAAGAAACATATAGGAAATTGGAGAGGAAACAAAAATGGCTACAAGAATGGTTCCAGAATTTGAAGGGATGACATATGAGGAGAGACTAAAGGCTATGGATCTACCAACCTTGGAACAAAGAAGGGAGAGAGGAGACCTGATACAAGTCTATAAATTGATCAACGAATGGACCAAGTGGATAATGAGAAACTGATCCTGAGAGAAGAATATGACAAAGCACAAGATCGCATAGTAAAAAGCTGAGAAAAGGAAGATGTCTGAGATATGTTAAAAATAGTTTCGAAGAGGTGTATTAGACTGAACAGTTTAAATGAAGAAGGAAAACACAAAGAGTGTATATACAAAAATAAGATTAAAGTGAGATATAATTGACATAAAGAGGAAATGAATAGAAATACAACTAGTAAATACACACACAAGGAATTGTTAAAGAGGCAAGGAAAATGATGAAGGTCTGAAGAGGAAAGAAAAGTTTTTTTGGAGAGTTATAGAGAGAGTCAGAAATTATGTGAAAGAAGGAATAGAGGAATAGAGGAGCAGTGGTGGACAATGTATACTAATATAGATGGATACTGTCAAGTAGATTGAATTGCAAGACTATGATGGTGGAGAAGCCTGATAGTGTGTTTGACATTGTCACATGAAAACAAAAAGGTAAATTTGGATAATAAATAAATATGGAGAAAGGATAGAGAGTAAAGGTGGAGGAGGATGATTATGACGAAGAAAGAGATAAATGTGGATAAGGTTTGGTATGGGAAGAACAACGCAGAAGTGATAAGCATAAGGAAAAAGTGATGGAAAAGAATTAATAATCATGGTGACCTATGTACCTCCTAAAACAAATTCTTGGACATTAAGGGAATACGACAATATGATCAAGGATACTTTACAGAGTTTGGAAAGTGTATTATCTGGAAAAAGAAAGGTGATACTAGTAGGAGATTTTAATTGTAAGGAGGTGGATTGGGAAAATCTAGTAAGTGGTGTTGGAGAGGAAGCATGGGAGAGAGATTTCTTAATCTAATGATGGAAAATATGATGGAACAGAGGGTGAAGGAAAATACTAAATATAGAGGAGATGATGAACCGGCTAGACTGGATTTGGTGTTAACAGAAGTGTACCTATGTGGATATACAATATAAATGTCCTTTGGGAAAGAGAAATACAGATACAACACAGTGAAGGAAGACAGACATACAGGAGTGGTAGATTGAATTATAGAAAGATGGACACAGAAAGTTTGACAATTATTTCAGAAAATTAGATTGGGAGGAGATGTTACAAATCAGAGAAGTGCAAAAAAATATGAGATTTTTATGAAATATTATAAAGAAGGAGTTATGAAATTTGTACCAAAGTATAAACCGAGAGAGGAAGGAAGAAAGGATTGGTTTAATGCAACTTGTGTTAAGGCTAAGGAAAAGAGAGATGTGGCTTGGAAAAGATGGAAAAGAGCAGGAATATACTAAATAAGGAGAATTATAGAGTGGCGAAATGAGTATGTGAGGGTAAGGAGGAGGAAGAAAGAAAATTTGAAAAGATATTGTAGACAAGAGTAAGGAACATCCAAAATTGTTTTACAGGTTCATAAATGGTAAACTTAAAAAGAGAGAGTCCATTGAAAGATTAAAAGGAGAGCAAGGGATAGTAGATGACCCTAAGAATATAGCGGAATTGCTAAATAATAGGTTTCAGCAAGTATTTACTAAAGAAACAATGTTTGTAAAGCCTCAGAATGTACAAGGAAATGTGCACATGGATGACATTAAGATACCTAAAAAGGAGTTATATAAAATGTTGGAGGAACTTAAAGATGATAAAGCGATGGGACCAGATGAAGTTTCAGGAAAATTATTGAAGGAGTGTAGAGAAGAATTGATTGATCCATTATATGATATTATAAGGTGTTCATTAGAAACAGGGGAAGTACCAGTAGAGTGGAAAAGAGCTGAAGTGGTGCCCATTTATAAGGGAGGCAGTAAGGAAGAGCCTCTTAACTATAGACCTGTGTCTCTAACAAGTGTGGTCGGTAAGATTTGTGAGAGGGTGATAAAGAAATATTGGATACGGTTCCTGGAGG
>NC_059269.1:20808446-20818446 GCF_017591435.1 Portunus trituberculatus
ACACACACACACACACACACACACACACACACACACACACACACACACACACACACACTATTTGGATTTAAAAAAAAAGGCGTTTGACAAAGTGCCACATGCAAGATTACTATGGAAGTTAGAGAAGGGTGGCTTAAAAGGAAGCACATTGTGATGGATAGAAAATTATTTGAGGGGGAGAGAAATAAGGACGGTAGTTAAAGATATGAAGTCCAAGTGGAGAGCAGTAGAAAGCAGAGTGCCACAGGAGTCAGTATTGGCACCAATACTTTTCCTTATAAATATTAACGACATGCCAGAAGGAGTGAACAGCTATATAAATATGTTTGCAGATGATACAAAACTGTGCAGAGTTATAAAGAAAAAAGAGGATTGTGAAATACTGCAAGAAGACCTAAATAAGATCTGGGAATGGAGTAAAAAGTGGGAAATGGAATTCAATGTGAACAAAAGCCATGTCATGGAAATGGGAAAGAGTGAAAGACAACCCGTGGGAATCTATAAGATGGGAGATGGAGTAGAACTGGAGAAAGTAAATAAGGAAAAGGACTTAGGAGTGACGATGGAAGAAAACAATCAACCAGTAAGAAGATATTGATAGAATTTTAGAGAAACATATAATTTGCTAAGGAATATTGGAGTAGCATTTCACTACATGGACAAAGAAATGATGAAGAAATTGATAAGTACATAATAAGACCCAGATTGAATATGCAGGAGTAGTGTGGACCCCTCATATAAGGAAATTGAGAGACTACAAAAATGGCTACAAGAATGGTTCCAGAATTTGAAGGATGACATATGAGGAGAGACTAAAGGCTATGGATCTACCAACCCTGGAACAAAGAAGGAGAGAGGAGATGTGATACAAGTTTATAAATTGATCAAGGAATGGACCAAGTGGATAATGAGAAACTGATCCTGAGAGAAGAATATGACATTAGAAGCACAAGATCGCATAGTAAAAGCTGAGAAAGGGAAGATGTCTGAGAGATATTAAAAATATAGTTTCAGAAAGATGTATTGAGACGTGGAACAGTTTAGATGAAGAAGAGTGTCTGCAACGAGTGTGAAAAAGAAGAAGAAAGGAGAAGAAGAAGAATGAGAAAAGAGGTGTAAAACACAAAGGAAACAACAAAAAAATACATATGAAGAGAAAAGAAGAAATGAAACATAAAGACTGAAGAATCTAAACAAGAAGATGGCAGAATGAAGAGGAAGTAGTAAACAGAATGGGATATCAAGAAGAAAAATGAGACCAATTAAAATACTAATGACAAAAGAGAACACAAGAAATATTATGAAAACATTACAGAAACAGAAGGTTGCAAGGATATCTATATAAAGAAAAATAGAAATGAGGAAGAAAGGAAGAGATAAATGAACTGGAGAGCAGTGGGAAAAGAATAATGAAAGGTCAGAAGAGGAGAAGAAGGTGGAGAATTCTAAGACAGGATAAGGAAATGGATATAAACAGAAGGAAGAGAAAAAGTGGACAAGTTAACTAAATGATGGCAAAAGACTAATAATGATGTACATGATGATCAAGTAAACTGAATTAAGAGACACTAAAGAAAGAAAACCAGATATTGATGTGGCTGAAACAAACTAAAAAGGAATCAAAAATGATTGGAAATATGTGATGTATGGAGAAGAGACAGAGGAAAGGAGGAGGAGGAGGACATGATGATGTTAAGGAAGATAGTGATAAACCAAGGAATGGAAGAAAAGGAAAGATTGATATATTAAGATGATATTAATAGAGTTAATAATATTGAACATAGTGACCATAAATTCATGGAAATAAGAATATAAAGAAGATAGATGACAAATAAGGAGTCCAGAGAATTGTTAAAGACAGGAGAAAAGAACTATTTTAAAACGAGACTGAGGAGATGGAAAACTCAGAGACAATGCAAGACAAATATAACTTATTTTTGGAAATATACAAACAGGAGTCAGGAATATGTCCAAAATATAGACCAAAGAAGAAGGAAAGAAAGATTGGTTTAATGCAAGGTGCTAGGGCAAAGGAGAAAAGAGATGGAGCATGGAAAAGGTGGAGGAGAAATAGAACCACAACAATAAGGAAAACTTCAAGGCAAGAAATGAATATGTTAAGGTGAGGAAGGAAGAGGAAAAGAACTGAAAAGGACATTGTTGAAAATGTAAGGAGAACCAAAATTGTTCTATAGTTTCATAAATGGAAAATTAGCAAAAGAAACAATAGAAAGGTTAAAAGGAGAGAACATGGTGGAAGACCCAAAAGTATGGCAGAACTATAAATAAAATTCCAGAGGTCTTTACTAAGAATCAAATTTGAAAGGCCACAGGGTAATAGAGAGAATCTATATGAAAGAGATTAAAGTAACCAAGCTTGAAATAAAAGAGTTAATGAAGGAAATGATGAAGAGAAGGCAATGGGACCAGATGAAGTCTCAGGCAGAATACTGAAAGAATGTAGGGAAGAACTAGCAAGTCCTATACAACATCATAAAATGCTCAATAGAAAATGGAACAGTACCAGTAGAATGGAAAAGAGCTGAGGTGGTTCATATATATAAGAGTGGAAGGAAGGAAGAACCTTTAAATTACAGACCGGTATCACTAACTAGTGTAATATGCAAGATGTGTGAAAGAATAATAAAGAAACAATGGATCGAGTTCTTGAAGACAACAAATTAATATCAAATAGCCAATTTGGTTTTAGAAAAGAGGTCTTGTGTAACTAATTTATTGAGTTTCTATTCTAGAATAGTTGATAGAGTACAAGAGAGAGAGGATGGGTTGACTGTATTTATTTGATTTAAAAAGGCTTTGACAAAGTGCCACATGCAAGATTACTGTGGAAGTTAGAGGAGAAGGGTGGCTTAAAAGGAAGCACATTGAGATGGATAGAAAATTATTTGAGGGGAGAGAAATAAGGACAAGTTAAAGATATGAAGTCCAAGTGGAGAGCAGTAGAAAGCGGAGTGCCACAGGGTCAGTATTGGCACCAATACTTTTCCTCATTTATATTAACGACATGCCAGAAGGAGTGAACAGCTACATAAATTTGTTTGCAGATGATACGAAACTGTGCAGAGTTATAAAGCAAAAGGAGGATTGTGAAATACTGCAAGAAGACCTAAATAAGATCTGGGAATGGAGTAAAAAGTGGAAATGGAATTCAATGTGAACAAAAGCCATGTCATGGAAATGGGAAAGAGTGAAAGACGACCTGTGGAATCTATAAGATGGGAGATGGAGAGAACTGAGAAAGTAAAAAGGAAAAGGACTTAGGAGTGACGATGGAAGAAAACAATCAACCAGTAAGCCATATTGATAGAATTTTTAGAGAAACATATAATTTGCTAAGGAATATTGGAGTAGCATTTCACCACATGGACAAAGAAATGATGAAGAAATTGATAAGTACTATAATAAGACCCAGATTGGAATATGCAGGAGTAGTGTGGACCCCTCATAAAAAGAAACACATAAGGAAATTGGAGAGGCTACAAAAAATGGCTACAAGAATGGTTCCAGAATTTGAAGGGATGACATATGAGGAGAGACTAAAGGCTATGGATCTACCAACCCTGGAACAAAGAAGGGAGAGAGGAGACCTGATACAAGTTTATAAATTGATCAACGGAATGGACCAAGTGGATAATGAGAAACTGATCCTGAGAGAAGAATATGACATCCGAAGCACAAGATCGCATAGTAAAAAGCTGAGAAAAGGAAGATGTCTGAGAGATATTAAAAAATATAGTTTCCCGCAGAGATGTATTGAGACGTGGAACAGTTTAAATGAAGAAGTAGTGTCTGCAACGAGTGTGCATACTTTTAAAGTAAGATTGGATAAGTGTAGATATGGAGACGGGGCCACACGAGCATAAAGCCCAGGCCCTGTAAAACTACAACTAGGTAAATACAACTAGGTAAATACACACACACATAAAAATGAGTGAACAATGACAAAACATGTCATGGAAATGGGAAAGAGTGAAGAGAACCAGAATTTATAAGATGAGAGATGAGAAAGGAGAAAGTAAAAAGGAAAAGGACTTAGAGTGAGATGGAAGAAAAAATAATGTAAGATATTGATAAATTTTCAGAGAAACATAAATTTGGTTAAGGAATATTTGAGAGATTTAAAGGACAAAGAAATGATGAAGAAATTGATAAGTACTATAATAAGACCCAGATTGAATATGCAGGAGTAGTGTGTATAAAAAGAAACACATAAGGAAATTGAGAGATACAAAAAATGGCTACAAGAATGGTTCCAGAATTTGAAGGATGACATATGAGGAGAGACTAAAGGTATGGATCTACCAATGGAACAAAGAAGGGAGAGAGGGAGATGATACAATTTATAAATTGATCAAAGAATGGACCAAGTGGATAATGAGAAAGATCCTGAGAGAAGAATATGACATTGAAGCAAAGATGATAGAAAAAATGAGAAAAAAGATGTCTGAGATATTAAAAAATATAGTTTCAGAGATGTAATGAGACAACAGTTTAAAAAGAAGAAGTATCTGCAACAGTGATACTATAAAAAAAGATTATAAGTGTAGATATGAGAGGTGACATAAAGAGGAAATGAATAGAAATACAATAGGAAATACAAAAAGGAATTGTTGGAAGAGGCGAGAAGGAAAATGATGAAGGGTCTGAAGAGGAAAGAAAAGTTTTTTTGGAGAGTTATAGGAGAGAGTCAGAAAATGGTATGTGAAAGAAGGAATGAGGAACCCTAGAGGGAGCAGTGGTGGACCGTAATGTATACTAATATAGATGGATACTGTCAAGTAGATTGAATTGCAAGACTATGATGGTGGAGAAGCCTGATATAGTGTGTTTGACTGAGACAAAATTACATGAAAAACAAAGGTAAATTTGGATAATAAATATAATATATGGAGAAAGGATAGAGAGTAAAGGTGGAGGAGGAGTTATGATTATGACGAAGAAGGAGATAAATGTGGATAAGGTTTGGTATGGGAAGAACAACGCAGAAGTGATAAGCATAAGGAAAAAAAGTGATGGAAAAGAATTAATAATCATGGTGACCTATGTACCTCCTAAAACAAATTCTTGGACATTAAGGCAATACAACAATATGATCAAGGATACTTTACAGAGTTTGGAAAGTGTATTATCTGGAAAAAGAAAGGTGATACTAGTAGGAGATTTTAATTGTAAGGAGGTGGATTGGGAAAATCTAGTAAGTGGTGTTGGAGAGGAAGCATGGGGAGAGAGATTTCTTAATCTAATGATGGAAAATATGATGGAACAGAGGGTGAAGGAAAATACTAGATATAGAGGAGATGATGAACCGGCTAGACTGGATTTGGTGTTAACAAGAGAAGTGTACCTATGTGTCCTTTGGGAAAGAGTGATCATGTGGTTATGGAAATGCAGATAGCAACAACACAGCGAAGGAAGGACGAGACATACAGGAGTGGTAGATTGAATTATAGAAAGATGGACACAGAAAGTTTGAAAAATTATTTCAGAAAATTAGATTGGGAGGAGATGTTACAAATCAGAGAAGTGCAAAAGAAATATGAGATTTTTATGAAATATTATAAAGAAGGAGTTATGAAATTTGTACCAAAGTATAAACCGAGAGAGGAAGGAAGAAAGGATTGGTTTAATGCAACTTGTGTTAAGGCTAAGGAAAAGAGAGATGTGGCTTGGAAAAGATGGAAAAGAGCAGGAATATACTAAATAAGGAGAATTATAGAGTGGCGAGAAATGAGTATGTGAGGGTAAGGAGGAGGAAGAAAGAAAATTTGAAAAGATATTGTAGACAAGAGTAAGGAACATCCAAAATTGTTTTACAGGTTCATAAATGGTAAACTTAAAAGAGAGAGTCCATTGAAAGATTAAAAGGAGAGCAAGGGATAGTAGATGACCCTAAGAATATAGCGGAATTGCTAAATAATAGGTTTCAGCAAGTATTTACTAAAGAAACAATGTTTGTAAAGCCTCAGAATGTACAAGGAAATGTGCACATGGATGACATTAAGATACCTAAAAGGAGTTATATAAAATGTTGGAGGAACTTAAAGATGATAAAGCGATGGGACCAGATGAAGTTTCAGGAAAATTATTGAAGGAGTGTAGAGAAGAATTGATTGATCCATTATATGATATTATAAGGTGCTCATTAGAAACAGGGAAGTACCAGTAGAGTGGAAAAGAGCTGAAGTGGTGCCCATTTATAAGGGAGGCAGTAAGGAAGAGCCTCTTAACTATAGACCTGTGTCTCTAACAAGTGTGGTCGGTAAGATTTGTGAGAGGGTGATAAAGAAATATTGGATACGGTTCCTGGAGGATCATAAGTTATTATCGGATCATCAATTTGGCTTCAGGAAAGGGAGGTCATGTGTAACAAATCTACTGAGCTTTTATTCAAGAGTGGTTGACAAAATACAAGAGAGAGAGGATGGATGGACTGTGTATATTTGGATTTAAAGAAAGCTTTTGACAAGGTACCTCACATGAGACTGTTATGGAAATTAGAGATTTATGGAGGACTGAAAGGAAAAGTGTTAAAGTGGATGGAAAACTACTTGAGATGGAGGGAGATGAGAACGGTAATAAGGGATGCAAAGTCGGACTGGTTGGTGGTGGAGAGTGAGTCCCACAAGGCTCAGTGCTGGCACCAATACTTTTCCTTGTATATATTAATGACATGCCAGAGGGAGTAAACAGTTATATTAATTTGTTTGCGGATGATGCGAAGTTGTGTAGGTGTGTGAAGAGTGAAGAAGATTGTGAAATTTTACAGGCAGATCTGGATAAGATTTGGGAGTGGAGCAAGAGGTGGCAAATGGAATTTAATCTGAGCAAAAGTCATGTGATGGAGATGGGGAAGAGTGGAAGACGGCCAAGAGGGTCATATAAGATGGGTGAAGAAGTAGTGTTGAAAAGGTGGAAAAGGAAAAGGATTTGGGAGTGATAATACAAGACCATGGGCAGTTTGAGGCTCATATTGATAAGATGTTTGGAGAAACGTATAATTTGATAAAAATATTGGATTAGCCTTCCATTATATGGATAAAGATATGATGAAGAAATTAATTAGTACGGTAATTAGACCAAGATTGGAATATGCTGGAGTGGTTTGGTCCCCTTATAAAAAGAAGCATATAAGGAAGTTGGAGAGATTGCAGAGAATGGCAACAAAAATGGTTCCGGAATTGGCAGAAATGACCTATGAGGAGAGATTAAAAGAAATGAATTTGCTTACCTTGGAACAAAGAAGAGAAAGAGGAGATTTAATACAGGTTTATAAACTGTTGAACGGTTTAGATGAAGTGGATAATGAGCAAATGATGTTGAGAGAGGAAAACTTAAATAGAACTACAAGATCGCATAGTAAAAAGATAGCCAAGGGAATATGCTTGAAGGATGTGAAGAAATATAGTTTCCCACAGAGATGTTTGGAGGTGTGGAATAGTTTGAGTGAGGAGGTGGTGTCAGCGAGGAGTGTGCATAGTTTTAAAGGAAAGTTGGATGTGTGTAGACGGGGCCACACGAGTATGATAACCAGGCTCTGTAAAATTACAACTAGGTGAATACAACTAGGTGAATGCACACACACACACACACAGCATAGTGTAGTGGTTAGCATGCTCAACTCACAATCGAGAGGGCCGGGTTCGAGTCCCAGTAAGCAGCGAGGCAAATGGGCAAGCCTCTTAATGTGTGGCCCTTGTTCACCTAGAAGTAAATAGGTACGGGATGTAACTTGAGGGGTTGTGGAGGCTTTCCGGTGTGTGTTGTGTGTTGATGTGGTCTCAGTCCTACCCGAAGATTGGTCTATGAGCTCTGAGCTCACTCCGTAATGGGGAAGACTGGCTGGGTGACCAGCAGGCGACCGAGGTGAATTAAACAAAATGTTGACTAATATAAGAATGGCATTTCAATTCATGGACAAAGACATGATGAAAAACATTATCACAAGGATGATACATTCAAAGCTAGAATATGCAGCTGTGTGTGGTCTCTGAGCTCTAAAAAAGATATAAGAAGACTAGAACAGATACAGAAGATTGCTACAAAGATAATGCCAGAACTAAAGGACCTAACATATGAAGAACAGCTGAAGGAAATGGGTCTACCAACCTTACAAGACAGAAGAGAACGAGGAGACATAATAACAATGTACAAGATAGTCAATGGCATTGAAAAAATGGTGCTGAAGAAGATAGAAGGACAAGAGGACATGTAAAGAAGATCAGGATGAAGCAGTGTGGGAAGAATATTGGAAAATACAGTTTTCCACATAGAATGGTGGAGAAGTGGAATGCATTGAATAATGAAGTTGTCACAGCACATAATGTGCATAACTTTAAAGAAAAATTGGATAAATGGAGACATGAGACAGGACACCATGAGCCCCGCTCAAACCCTGTACAATACAACTAGATAAATACACACACACACACACACACAGACACACACACATAGTTGTTCACACTTACTGCATGAGGCCAGAGATCAGGGTATGTCCATATCTAAAGGCAGCAGTGGCAAACACATTATTGATGCTGGGGTCAATATTCTCACTGTATCCAGGAGCATAGCCAGCCTTACGTGGCACAAGACCAAATGCCTCCATGAATGTTCCTCCTGAAGGAATGGAAGAATATTACCATTCCATTAAAGTTACACAAGGAAGAAGAAATCTCAAGTGAAAGAGGATGAGGATGTTTGGACAGTCTTAGGTGATGCAATGGCTTAGTGTAGAAAGACTGCTAGTCAGTAAAGGGAACTTGATTGTGTTAA
The DNA here is from genome assembly GCF_017591435.1 of Portunus trituberculatus. Taxonomy (NCBI): domain Eukaryota; kingdom Metazoa; phylum Arthropoda; class Malacostraca; order Decapoda; family Portunidae; genus Portunus; species Portunus trituberculatus. Next base: position 20,817,237 of record NC_059269.1, read on the forward strand.
TTTTTTGCATAATATCTAAGATGACATTACAACAATGACTAGATTGTTAGTAAAGGAGATGCTGTGTTTTCTTGCATATAATGAATCTATTTCCTAGAAAAAGAAGGTTTATCAAAATGCAGAAATAAAGAAAACGTGTTTAAAATAGGAGAATAACATGAAGTAAACAAATCTACAGAAGAGAAAAAATTTCCTTGTGCAAGTGAAGTGATGAGTGACAAAAGAGAAGAACTCCACACACCCACCCAGGATGATGGGCAGGTACTCATTGTAAGTGATGTGCTGCATCTGTGCTGCCACAATGCGTCTTGCCTCTTGGAAGAGGATTTCATCGGTCCATCCTGGGTTGATGGTGGAGAGCTCTCTGGCCAAGCGGTTGTGTTGCCTCATCCACACAGTGTGCATCACAGCCAGCTGTGGCTGCTCATTCACACGGCTGTCACCTGCAGGAACACAAGGAGTTTGTTGGAGTTTCAGGAATATATATTTTTGGAAGAGAAAGTATGAAAAATATAATTTTCAATGAAGATATTGGTGATTTATAGAAACCTGTTCTCTTGGGATATATTGCTAAGGAAATGTTGGTAGCTGTTCTAATACAGTGCCTGTCTTTCTCCTTTAAACTTTCAGAATAGCTCAGGTGTAGCAATGAATCAACATTCAGTACACACGTAGATAATTAAATGCATGGTCACATTGCATGATTAGATCTCTATAATGAAGGTTTCTTTGTATGTTGTGCATATCTAGCTTATTAAGTATACAATGTGCAAAAAATATGTCTGGAAACCATATGGTGGAATCATGGAGAAGGACAAAGAAAACATTTATGCCAAATTATAAAAGTATCTGCAGACAGAGAGGTTAAAATACACTTCAGAGATAAATATGAAACCTACCTGCCTTGAAGCAATACTTTTGGCCGGATGAATCCTTACACTCGCTGGGCTTGGGTGGGAGGAGATGTTTTGGGTTGCTGCTCTCCTTCAGCAATCCACCGGTGAATGCTCTGAGTTCATTGGATTCATTCACACTGGATCCATAGACATTGCTGTCGGAAGTTGAAAGAAAATTAGACCAAAGTTGGACAATCAAATGATGGAGAAAACCCATTCCAGACATTACTGTTTAGATATAAGAAGGATGGAAGTATATTGACAGATATCTGTTTAAATATACAGTAAGATGCATGCGAGTATATTGAGAGGTG
>NC_059269.1:20823446-20833446 GCF_017591435.1 Portunus trituberculatus
ATTTTAATAATGATGATGACTGTGAAATATAACTATGGGAAAGCAATTAATGAATGACATGTAGTTTTGTGTAAAATAAATTACAGTAATTCTTGAATATTGTTTGAACATGAAAAATGCAATTACTGTAATTGGGAAAGGAATCTATGATTTTTCAATGATTGTCATTTTGCCAGCAACATAATGGATGTGTTTTATGAATTACTATTATTATTAATTTATTAAATAAACTATGAAAATTTGCTTGAGTATCTATAACCAGTAACCAGAGAAATTGTGCAATCTAGGATCACAATAATTACAACAAGAAAGTATGAAGAAAAAAAATATGCAAACAAGATCTTACCAAGAAAGCCTCAAAATCATCCTCTTGGTTCACCTCGTTTACTCCCATCTGACAGGCTTTGTTCAGGTCAGGGAACTGGATATCAGGCAGTGAGGGAGGGGCATGGTGCTGCTTGCTGATCAGTCCACCCACGTCTGCATCAACAAGAGGAGGGTATTTTGAAAAATGAGGGAAATAAGTATGGATAAGCTATGTGTTACAGAATGCAGAATTTGCATGGGATGTTCAGAGATGTTCTAAGTGTAAAGGCTTTTATAGTAAGGCCAGAGAGGGTGAAGAAATAAATAGTAGTGTATGGAAGTCAGGGGAAAATGTGGAAAGGTGCAAAAAAAATATAACCATAAAGAATAGAGTAGGATATGTAAAAAGACTAGAAAGTTAAAGGGTAAATGATATGTGGAAAATAAAAAGAACATGGATGTGAACAACAGTCAGAATGCAGTCAAATACTAAAGGAAGTGTAATGAGTGTATGAGGGAATAAAAGGAATTTTGATGAGCAGGATCATAATAAGTATGTGAAGAAGTAGAAATAAATGAATTAATGAAAGTTGTATGAAGAATATCATGAAATATTTTTTCTTTATAATTTACAAGGGTGAGAAAATAATACATAAAATTAGAAAATGTGTAGGTATACTTGTGCACTGTTGCACCTTGTATCCCTTACCATGTTGAGAGTATAAACACTAAACATACTCATATGTTACAATCATTTAAAAGAGAATGGACTTAAGGCAATCGAGGTTATTAGAAATGAAAACAACAGACAAGGTGTAATTTGAATACTCGCCCACAATTGGTTCCTTGGTGGGTGGACAACAGACACCCTGCTGTTCACTACTAATGGTGCATGGGGAACGGGACAGCTCGGCAATCTCGGCATAGAAAGTGGCACATTTCAGTAACAGCCGGCAGGTGCCCTGCTGCCTATCATAGGTGGTACAAGGGACCTGCATGGAAATATAAGCACAAGTGAAGTAAATGTCAGATGAAATTTCATTTTAATTTACTTTAGTCATCATGATTATGTTGCAGCAAATGACTTTTATTAAATTTATTTTGTCAGAGAGAGAGAGAGAGAGAGAGAGAGAGAGAGAGAGAGAGAGAGAGAGAGAGAGAGAGAGAGAGAGAGAGAGAGAGAGAGAGAGAGAGAGAGAGAGAGAGAGAGAGAGAGAGAGAGAGAGAGAGAGATAACAGACAACTCAAATGTTTCAGAGATGCTTAAATTAGAAAGGAAACAGCCATAACAGTGCAATATGCAATGATGTAAATGAAAAAAAATAAGTGCATCACTACCTGATTGTGGAACTCACATCACACGTAAGCTTTGCATGAAGAATGATAATTATACACAGACTAATATAACTATATGAAATACATATCAACTTATAACACTGACAGTCACCAATTCATTCTTTTCAGCTGAATTGTTTTCTAGTCTTCTATCCTGCACTCATGCATTGTCATTATTGCCACCTATTGTAAATTGTAAGTTAAAGTAATTCTCTATTTTCCAGTTTATTTTATCATGTAACATTATCTAATAACATTATCTTCTAAAGATTTACCAGTTCCTTTTTTCTAACATTATCTGATAATTTTATTTTCTAGTATTACCAGCTTTAGTTAAAGTGTTACTTTGTCTTTACAAATCCAAAGATTGTATTAGAACCATCACTCACTTCAGGCCTCTGTGACTCCCTTGGGAAGAAGATTGGCGAGGAAGCGCTTCCATCTGCCCGAGAAGATTCACTTCTGCTGACGGGAGGCTCATCCCCTGGGAACATCACCTGAGCTGCTGCCAGGCTCACTGTCAGGGTCACGACATACACTTTTCCCAGCATGCTCTGGCTTCTTCTTAATAACTGTTTGAAGGAAAATCAATCATTACTACTACTGCTTTGAAACAAAACATACGGCACTATCTTCACTGGTAGGTGTTGGTGTATGTTAGGCAAGAACACCGAAGAAAAATGTTGTACTTATATGTGTAAGATGTGTGGCATTCCTCTATTGCCTTCTATGGAACCTATTTCTATAAGCTTCATTGGGTCTTTTCTTTAGCTTTTTTTGTTGCCCTTTATCACAGACCTTAAGGGAATACCTGCTTGTTTTTCATGTGAGAAAGATCGGCTATAAGGGGTAGGAATAAGGTTCATTTAAAAAACACTCCCCAAAAGAGTCCTGAATCTGACTTCTTTAACTTTTCTTGTATTCATTTATCCACAGTGCTTCAGTGCAGGTTTACTTAAGCTACGAATTTGTCTTCACTACTCGCGTGACGCCGTATTAACTTTCATTTACTTAATTCTTCAGTAATTTACTAGTGTATCTGTTGTTGATATGGAAAATGATTCCAAATGATGGAATGGAAATGCAACATACAAAATACTGTATCACTGATGAGAGAGAGAGAGAGAGAGAGAGAGAGAGAGAGAGAGAGAGAGAGAGAGAGAGAGAGAGAGAGAGAGAGAGAGAGAGAGAGAGAGAGAGAGAGAGAGAGAGAGAGAGAGAGAGAGAGAGAGAGAGAGAGAGAGAAATGCAACATACAAAATACTGTATCACTGATGAGAGAGAGAGAGAGAGAGAGAGAGAGAGAGAGAGAGAGAGAGAGAGAGAGAGAGAGAGAGAGAGAGAGAGAGAGAGAGAGAGAGAGAGAGAGAGAGAGAGAGAGAGAGAGAGAGAGAGAGAGAGAGAGAGAGAGAGAGAGAGAGAGAGAGAGAGAGAGAGAGAGAGAAAATTTTAAGCAGAGATGAGAAAATGTTACTTCCGGAATGGTGACACGAGATTTATATTTTCAAACTGGAGAGCAGGAAGGAGAGAAGGAAGAAAGACGGTGCATGAGGCGTAGAGATCGTGGCGCGGCGGCGGTATGGTAGTGATGGCGAACTGTAGTGAAGGGATGGCATGGGCAACAACTGCTAATTCTCTTACTCTTGGCAACTTGGCAACATAACAACTACAGCAGCCAACCTTCGTCTGCTGGCTTAATAGGAAGCCAATAATCAAACTGCGCGTGGGATTTTGCGAATTTTCCGCATGAAGGGAACACAAGAACTCAAATCACTCGTATGTATGAAAGCAGAGAACAGCCAAATACAAAGAATCTTGTTATATTAGGAACTATGTTCTGAATATAGGTTGGGTGAGTTGGGGACAGATCGTACAATTTTTTTTTTTAAATAATCATAAAAAAAAACTTCAGTGAATTACATAAAGTTGAAGTTATTAATATAAAATATAGTCATTTGGCTATGTTGTGTGTATGGCACAGTTTTGGCATCACAACATTAATGGGTGAAAATAAGGCAAGAAAAAAAAAAAAAAAAAAAAAAAAACTAAGTGTACAGATCGTCCACAGGTGTGGACGATCTGTACAGGCATGTAGGTCCCTCAGAAAATTTATGTGTTTTAAAATTTTCTATATGCCTTTCAAACAATACTCTTTTAAATTGAAATAGGAAAAAATAATATAGCGGCAATGAAGTCAAATCATAATAAAAACTATTGCAACTCTCTCTCTCTCTCTCTCTGTGTGTGTGTGTGTGTGTGTCAAAAAATGAAATATTCCTGCGAAGCTTGTGTGTTCGAATATTCTCTCTCTCTCTCTCTCTCTCTGTGTGTGTGTGTGTGTGTGTGTGTGTGTATTTACCTAATTGTATTTACCTAATTGTAACATACTGGAAAAGAGCTATGCTCGTGTTGTCCCGCTCCATATCTATTAATGTCCAGCTTTTTCTTAAAATCATGAATATTCCTTGCGTTGACCACTTCCACGTCTAAACTATTCCATGCTTCCACCCTTCTATGAGGGAAGCTATATTTTTTCACATCTCTCCTATAAGTGGCCGTTTTAGTTTTTCCCATGCCCTCTCGACATTCTTTCATTCCACATACACAGATCTTCCCTATCCATTTTTTCCATGCCAATCATCACTCTGTATATTGCTATCAGGTCTCCCCTTTCTCTTCTGTTTTCCAGGGTCGGAAGTTGCATTCTTTTCAGTCTGTCTTCATAAGTCAAATCTCTTAAGTCAGGCACCATTTTTGTTGCAGCCCTCTGTACTTTCTCTAGTTTCCTTATGTGTTTCTTTAAGTTCGAGCCCACTGTATTGTTGCATATTCAAGCCTCGGTCTTATCATTGCAGTAATTATTTTCTTCATCATTTCTTCATCTAAATATACGAACGCCACTCTTATGTTCCTCAATAAGTTCAATACTTCTCAATTATTTTGTTTATATGTCTCTCTGGCGATAGGTCATTGGTAATTGTCACCCCAAGGTCTTTTTCTTCATGACTGGTTTTATGTCTTCATTTCCTATCTTGTACATACTCCTGATTCTTCTTTCACTCTTGCAGCTGCGGTGGCGAGTGGACGTGTTGTGTGTGCGCTCCGTTTTTGGCTGTGGTTTTTATAGTTAGCGAGTGGTGTTTGTGCTTGGTGTCTGTGTGTGGTGCTTTTGAGTGTTAGTGAAGTGAAAGTGTGTACTGCAAGTGTTAGATTAGAGTGAAATAGTGGTTAGAATCAGTGTTTGTGAGTTAAAAGTATTTTGGTAGAGCGAGGAGACTAGGCTTGTAACCGTCAAGTTGACCTTGAAAGAGGATTAGTTGACCTCACTTAGGCCCCCCACCACCGCGGTTCCCCCACCCCGCCGTCACCAAGTATTTTTATTTGTTTGTGAGTTAACAGATTGTAAATTAGTATGGCGGTAGCTACTGAGGTATATCAGAGTGTGATTGAGTGCGTGAAAGAGAGTGTTGAGGTGGGATTGGGAGAGTTTGTTGTGTGTGAGATGTGTGGGCATGACAGGAAGGTCGTTGACTTTTCTGAGTGTATGGTGTGTAGGCTCAAGAGCGAGAATTTAGTTCTTTCTCTTGAGCACCGAGAATTGCGAGAGGAAATCAGAAAGCTAAGTGAGGGGAAAAGTGCGAACGAAGTTCTCATCTTTGAGTTGAAGGAGGAGGTTAAGAGGCTTGGGGAGGCAGTGGAAAAAATTAGGCAGGAGATCAGTGTTAGGCCGAAGGTTGGACCTTCTGAGGGCGACAGGGTGGCTTGGCCCTCTGTCGGGAAGAGCAGAGTGGGGAAGAGGGAGCAGGCGAGCCAGACTGGGAAAGATAGTAGTCAGGATGGGCAGAGATGGCAGGTTGCGAGGGAAGGAAAGCGGAGGCAGTTAGGGAGGATAGGACTAAACCTGTTGAGTGTGAAAATAGGTTCGGTTTGTTGGAGGGGAGGGGAGAGTGAGAGTGGAGTGAATGAAGTGGTTGTGGTGAGTGAAAGGAGAAAGAAGGGGGTAGAGGAGAGGAGGAGGAGGGTTGTGCCTAGCACACCTCAGGTGTGTGTGGTGGGTGACTCTCAGGTTAGGTATTTAGATAGCACTTTCTGTGGGAAAGACAGGGATAGGAGGACGAACGTGTGTATGCCTGGTGCAGGTGTGAAGGCAGTGAGTGAGGAGGTGCAGAAGAGGGTTGGGGGATGGAGAGGAGGGTGTAGTAGTTTTGCACGTAGGTGGGAACGATGTCAGAGCAGGTGGGTCGGAGGAGTTAGTGGCAAGATTTCGGGAAATGTTAGGCAAGATAAGGGAGAGTGGTAGGAGGTGTGTAGTGTCAGGAATCTTGCCTCGTGTGTATGTTAGCAGGAATGGTTGTCTAGAGCCATTGGTGTGAATGATCGGGTAAAAGGGATGTGTAAGGATGTGGGTGTCAGCTTTGTGGATGTATGGGATAGGTTCTATGGGCGAAGGGATTTGTATGCTAGGGATGGTGTGCATCTGAGTAGGAAGGGTGTGGATGTGCTGAGTGGATGTCTGGAGGGGAGTTGGGATGGAGTGTAGGGGGTGAGGTAGCAAATGCATTCCAGAAGAAAGATGCTAGACATAAATTAGATAGGATAAACAGAGATAGTGAAAAGATTAGGAAAGATTTCCAGGTGCAAATAGGAGAGAATAAGATTAGGATTCCAAATAAGGAGACAGCATCTAGGAAGGTAGCAGGACTTAAATGTTTTTATGTAAATGCCAGGAGTCTTAGGAACAAGAAGGACGAGTTATCTAGTTATATAGTTGAGGAGGACTTAGATGTTGTATGTGTCACAGAGGCATGGGTAAATGAGGAAAAGTTTAGGAAAATAGGAAAGAATATGAAGTAGATGGATACATTATGTATTTACACCAGAGAATTGGTAGGATAGGTGGAGGAGTAGTTATTTATGTAAAAAATCCTTCATTTCCAGTCAGGTTAATGGTATTAAGGTAGATAACAGAGTAGAGTCCTTATGGCTGGATGTTAGAGTAAACAAAAGTAAGGTTATTAGAGTAGGAGCTTTTATAGACCACCTAACCAGTCAGCAGATGTAGACAACCTTATGGTAGATGAGATAAATAGGGGTGTACTAGTCAGACAATTATCTTAGGGATTTTAATCTTAAGTCAGTAAACTGGGAGAGGATGGTAGGAGATGCTAGTGAAAATAAGTTTATGGAAAGTTTTCAGGATAACTATTTAGTGCAGATGGTAGATAAACCTACTAGGGGGAGGAAGGTTTTAGACATAGTACTAACAAATATTGAGCATTGTTTAAAGGAAGTTGAGGTAGGAGAGACTTTAGCAAACAGTGACCATCATATAATTAGATTTATCATTAATTCCAGTAGGGATAATATAGTGAATAAGACTAGAGTCCCAAACTATCAGAAAGGCAATTATGGTAGGTTACGTCAGTTATTAGGAGAGGTAAACTGGGAAGATAGTTTTGGAAATAAAACTGCACAGGAGATGTGGGATATTTTTAAGGTTGTAGTAAAGGGTATAGTGATGCAGTGTATCCCTTACAAAGATATAAGGCAGAGAAACAGGAAGCCATTATGGTGGACTCATGAGATAGGTAGCCAGATCAGAGAGAAGAAGAGGGCATACAGAGAGTTGCAGAAAAGTGGGAAGATGTAGATTTGATTAGGTACAGACAGGTCAGAGATGATTTGAGTAAGGTTATAAAAAAGTAAAAGGCAGGCAGAGATAAAACTAGCTAGAGCTGGGAGTAAAGATCCCAAAAATTATATAGTTATTACAAGGTCAGTGATAAAAGAAATAAGGATAGGATTGGACCACTCAGAAAAGATGGTGTAGTAGTGGATCAAAATGAAGACATAGTAGAATTATTGAATGAACAATTTTCTTCAGTATTTACTAGGAAAGAATAGGAAATCCTGTTACAAACAGTGCGACGAGTAGTTTAAGAGCTTTAGAAAATATTGATATAAAACCGGGAATTATTAGGAAATTTATTCTTGAACTAGACGATAGGAAAGCTAGTGGTCCTGATGAGCTACATGCCAGAGTACTTAGGGAGGGTGTAGACAGTATTTCTGAAGCACTTAAGTTAATCTTTGAAAGATCACTTAGGTTTGCTGAGATACCTCAGGACTGGAAGTTAGCTAATGTTACTCCAATATTTAAAAAGGTAGGAAGGATGATGCGAATAATTATAGACCGATCAGTTTAACTAGTATAGTATGTAAGATACTAGAGAAAATCATTAAGGGTAGTATTTGGGAGCATTTAAATGAGAATAGATTAATTAGAGATACCCAACATGGCTTTAGATCAGGGAGGTCCTGTCTTACAAATTTGCTCGATATCTTAGAATATATTACCAAGGAGTTAGATGATGGAAATAGCATAGATGTTATATATCTAGATTTTAGCAAGGCGTTTGATAAGGTACCGCATAGGAGGCTAGTGTACAAATTGAGACTACATGGGATAGGGGTAGGTTAGTTGATTGGATTAGTGAATGGCTTTCTGATAGGAAACAGAGAGTAGTATTAAATGGGGCAATGTCTGAGTGGAAGGAAGTGGTTAGTGGGTACCCCAAGGATCAGTGCTAGGACCTCTTCTTTTCTTGGTGTACATTAACGATTTAGATATAGGAATTAGTAGCAAAGTATCAAAGTTTGCAGATGATACTAAGATAGCATGTGCAGTACAGGGTGAAAAGGACAATTACAGAATACAACGAGACCTGGACAGGCTGATAGCATGGGCAGACAGGTGGCAGATGGAGTTTAATTCTAAAAGTGTCAGGTTATGCATTTAGGTAAAGACAACACAAACTTTAACTATGAGATGGAGGGATGTTGGCTAGAGGCAGTAGAGGAAGGAAAGGATTTAGGAGTAGTGATAGACAGGACTATGAAATTTTCAAAGCAATGTTTAGAAGCAAGAAATAGGGCAAATAGGATCCTGGGTTTTATAAATAGAAATGTTAGTTATAAAAGTAAGGAAGTGGTGCGTAGCTTATATAATTCCTATGTTAGGCCCCATTTAGAGTATTGCATACAGGCCTGGTCACCCCACTATAGGCAGGATATCAACATGTTAGAAGCAGTTCAGAGAAGAGCAACTAGGATGATACCAGCATTAAAGCGCCTGGAGTATAGAGATAGATTAAAGGAATTAAACATGTTTTCATTTGAGAGGAGATGTATAAGAGGGATATGATAGAGTTATTTAAAATGTTCTCAGATACAAACTACATAGATGTGAGATCTTTCTTTACCTTAGAGGAGGGAAATAGGACTAGAAATCATGGCAGGAAGATTAGAAAGCAAGGCTGCAGGTTAGATATAAGAAAATATTTCTTTAGTCATAGGGTGGTAGACTTCTGGAATGCATTGCCAGAGACGGTTGTAAATAGCACTAGTTTGACAATGTTTAAAAACAGATTAGATAAGCACTTAAATTTATTAGATTTATAATTATGTATAGCACTGCATGATAGTTTTTATAAGAAATTTACTATAGTTAAACAAGACATGATCCCCATGTATGGGGACCACAAATTGTAGAGGATTTCACTGCAGGACTTAGCCCTGTTAATGGGCCAAATATTTAGAATTACTATATAATGTATTGTGTACTTGTAAGTGTATCTTTAAGTACTGATGACGAGGTCGCTGTGCGACTGATACAGGATAACCTAGATGGGCCCTGGTGGCCCTTTGTTATCCTATTATTTATGTTATGTTATGTTATGTTATATGCAAAATTAAGATAACTAAGACTACTTTATTTATTTATCAATCTTAATTAAGGTTTTAGCATTTTCTACACGTGAAAAAAATGGGAAAAGAAAAAAATAACAAGTAATCGATAAAGTAGCATTAACAAACATCTCTTTTTGAGAGTCAACATATAAGAAAAAGAAATTTACGTAGAAACAACGAAAACAAAGACACACACAGCTTCACACGTACACACAATTACATCCTTCTACACACACACACACACACACAACAGAATCCCTGCATGTAATTATCATGGCGGAAGAACCACCCATAAGGATCTTGGATAGGGACTTCCCATGAACAAGGAGATTAAAGAGAGGCCATGTAGGAAGTGAGTCTGTAATCATCAAGACCCAGGAAGCACTGAAGGTCTGCCTGCTTACTGCTCCACTGGGCCATAGCGGAAGGAGAGAGAAAACAAACGGTAGAAGGAAAGATAAAGAAGAGAAGAAAGGGTGAAAAAGAAGAGAGGCGAAGGATGATAATATATGGAAGAGAGTAAAGAAATAAGAGAGGAGTGGAAAGGAGACGAATGGAGTGGAGAGGATGATACATGCAGAGAGGATTTAAGAATGATTTACAAAGGAAA
>NC_059269.1:20838446-20855946 GCF_017591435.1 Portunus trituberculatus
CTGCTCTCACTACAGGCTCACAACTCACACCTCTCCAGTCACTGCCTCGTTCCCACCACCATGAATAGCTACAATATCTGTGGGGTCGTAAAGAGTGTTCGGTTGACTTACTCTATCCCTGACACTTAAATGAGGACAGAAGTGATGGTAGTCGTATTTGCTCTCTCTCTCTCTCTCTCTCTCTCTCTCTCTCTCTCTCTCTCGCAACAGTAAATTCTAATTGATTAATCTTTATTGTGCCCTATTGACTATTGACACACGTGAGTTTCAGATATGAGTGGCGGATCTTTCTAAGTGCTGTGCCTGACGGGCGGGCCAAGGGCGTGCTGTTCACGCCCCGGCGCACCCAGCCTCTACACACCCACTCCACTCCACTTCACTTCACTTCACTCCGCGTTTATCTTCAACTTATTACAACGTAGACTGACTGACTGTTTTCATTCCTTATGACTTAACAGTGAGGAGGGACGAAAATCAATCAATTAATGCAAAAAAAAAAAAAAAAAAAAAAAAAAATTGCAAAATTTAAATAAACAATAATTTCTCAAAATGTCACGTTGGAAGTATGAAGCTAAAAACAGAAAAAAAAACCCCCACACAACTGTGGATAAAATTGAAGTAAAAAAATCCTGAAGTCCCATTCATCTCCTCCGGCTAAACATGCCGCAAATATGAACAGATGAGAGATAAAAGAAGGAAAAACAAATAACTGACTCTAGCAAGACCGGTTTGGCGAGACAGGCAGCGCACGTCCGGTTGTCGATATATCAGAGGCGTGTAAGACCTTGCAATACACAAACCACGGTGGATATGGTTATTAACGCGTATTGTCTGTTCTGTTGACACTTCGCAACCTTCCCTCCTTTGTTAGTAACTCATTGTTGTGTTGTCATTGCTTCCTGGAGATGTCGAGTCTTCCCAGTTGTACTTCCCAACCAGGGCCGATCTCACTCGTGTTATCTATGCAAGCCACTCGGGAGCATAATATCCGCATGTTGGTTAATGAGAAGAGTCTTGGTTGAATTCTTAGTAGTGTGTGTGTGTGTGTGTGTAATGCCTATGTCGCAATCTCTCTTTGGACATCCTGGATCTCTTCCCTCTCCGGTGAACGTCGAACGCTTCCCAGAATCAGTTCGGCTGAAAAACGCGTTACTGGACTGAGGCTAATGAAAAGGTGATTCCGGGAACTAAAGGTCACAGGTAAGGGGTTAGCGTGGTGAAGGGACGCAGGAACAACAAGGAGGGGTCGTGATGGTGTTGCGTTAATTTCTAGGGAACACTCACGTCACTCAAAGGAATTATCTCCGGTTCGTGAGGGTTTCGAACTGATGTCTCGTTCTGAATTCGTAGATTGTGAGATTCTGAGTAACGCATCATATCAAGTAAGAAAGAAGACTTCTGGTTTGGCAAGATCGTGAGTTTTGAAGTAACTTTTCATCGGCATATATGGGAACTAATCGTCTTGGGTTGCTGGAAGGAAAAGGTAAAGCGAGAGCTGTTCCCAACTTACATCATAGTATTTTCTTAACTTATCTAAATAATCTAACTCTCCTTAATCCTTATTCTCCCTAATCATTATCAATATGAATATATTTAGACTTTTATTCAAAATATTCTATCATATATTATCATCTTGGAATCCATAAAACAAAAAAACAAAAAAAAAAAAACACATGAAGTCTGCATAAAAAACAACAAAAAACAACGAGACAAAAAATAAACCACAGCGGATGAAAGAGAGAGAGAGAGAGAGAGAGAGAGAGAGAGAGAGAGAGAGAGAGAGAGAGAGAGAGAGAGAGAGAGAGCAGAAACCACCACATCCTCACAACCTTCTATTCCTATACCACCTTCAATCAATTATTTCGCACTCTTCTTCGCCCTTGAACTTGGCACGGGGAGAGATAGCAAGTGGGCGGCAGGTAAGATGAGATGATGAAGGGTCTGAGACGTCATGATCAGCACTTTTTTCCTCACTCAGCCCTCTACTCTACTATCACTACCATTAGTTTCAGTAATGCCCCTAAATTACTATTACGCATTCTTCTCTCCTTCTTTTTACATTACACCGGTGATGATTTACGCAATATGATAACTATACTTAAAAGTTACAGGAAAGGAGAGAGAGAGAGAGAGAGAGAGAGAGAGAGAGAGAGAGAGAGAGAGAGAGAGAGAGAGAGAGAGAGAGAGAGAGAGAGAGAGAGAGAGAGAGAGAGAGAGAGAGAGAGTGTTGCAATATGACCTTGAGTTTACCTCTGCAGGAGAACGACTTTAAACTTTTTTCCTCTTTATTCCTATAGAGAGTAATGACAAGGGCTCCACAGTGCAACAAGTGAGAGCCAAAGAAGACGACGAAGAAAAAGAAGAAAAAGCATTAGGAAAGATGACGATAAACCTAACCTAACCTAACCTAACCTAAGATGAAGGAAAAAAGATGGAGAATGCACCAACGTACAGAAAAAAAAAAAAAAAAAATAGTAGTGGATGAATCATAAGTAGAAGAGGACATAGTTCAACACCATCGAGGAAAATAACCAATTATGTATTGTGAGGTTTATTCTTATTCTTCAGTTGAAATTCGGAACCTTGTAAAGTTCGTCTTCATTTGTTAGTAAAAGAAGGTCTATCTCAATAACTTTTTTAAGGCAACTGAGCAATTTAATTTTCTCTTCTCTCTCTCTCTCTCTCTCTCTCTCTCTCTCTCTCTCTCTCTCTCTCCTAGTTATACTGATAAATTAATATTTTTGCCTCAGCAGCAGCGTGGTGCCATTACCATGAAACATCCTTAATAAGAACAGGAAATATGAACAAACGCTACAAGGAAAGACGGTCGCCCTTTGACATCTTTGACATGGGGCTGGAGTGCATAACTGTATAAAAGAAAATTGCAACATAGGATAAAGAGAGGAGAATTGCAACATCAGATAAAGAGAAACTAGTTACAGTGACCGAACCACGTCTCCCTTGACGATCTCTGTGATATTCAGGCCACGTTGGCAGCACACTAAACAATTCTATTCAGTGACCGCTATTGCTACGCAGCTCGTAATTATAGACTGTTCATTCAGACGAGCAGATATTAAGTTTAGAAAAAAATGCAAGGCTAAACAGAGAGAGAGAGAGAGAGAGAGAGAGAGAGAGAGAGAGAGAGAGAGAGAGAGAGAGAGAGAGAGAGAGAGAGAGAGAGAGAGAGAGAGAGAGAGAGAGAGAAATTTCCTTCTTAGCACGTAGGTGACCTCTCTCTGTTGAGGTATACAGTACCTTTTCTTTCCGTGCATGCTTCGTAACAGTACAATGATGAGTATCTAGTATTTTCGCACTGCAGGAAATTCTAGTTAAGTCGCATGGTTAGATAAACTGCTTCATAATACATATCTGTGATCATATTAGATGCATAAATGTGCTGACCACGGTACAGTTCATCGTTCCTCCTTACTTGCCCAAAGCTGCCTCCACCCAATATCTTCCGTTCCCTTCCTCATAAGGTCATCGACACTAGGTACAGCATCATGTCTCCTTTGACCTTGGCGGCAGACATAACAGCAGACCCTCTATACCTGTCAGCGAGCAGTAAACAGTCGGCAGATACAGTAAGTAACATCCATAATCTCCCATAAGCTACGAGATATTGCATATGTTGGTGGTTTGAAAGATTGTGGGAAAGTTTTTAATACACGAACTTTGTAGGTAGGTAGATCAAAAGAAGCTATAATGAAGAAGGTGATGATGAGGATGAAGCAGGAGGATAAAAAATTGAGGGAAAGTTTGTGCATAGTAGTAAAATCTTTCAGAAAATATAACAAATAAACAGTAAGGAACTAGATATATATCACAGGACTTTTCCTACTGAAGGTGATGAAAAGAATACAGCGGGACTGACAATAAAGATAGCGCACATGTTTTACAACAACAAACGAAATCAAAGCTTGAAAAGTGGAAAATTATGAAACCTGCGAAGTTTAGAGAAAATATATATAGAAGACCGGAAATCTGGAAAAAACTATTTCATATTCTTTGAAACGGAAGAGAAAGGGGAAAAAGAAAACAAAGTCCAAAGGCTAGCGTGTCTAATCTGACAAAATTGTTGAAAAGATAGAGGAAAATACAGACCTTCTAGAAATCTGAAGATAAGTGTAAGTCGTCTGGAAATTTGAAGAAAACTGGAAGGAAGAGACAAATAGACAGGAAAGGTGAAAAAAAGTTCATATTGTCCATGAAAGTCAGGAGTCATCGTGTCTCCATTAATGCTGAGGAATGTCATGGAGGGAATACTGAGAAAGGAAGGTGACGGCGTTGCCACATATGTGTGGAAAAAAAAAAAAATGTATATAGGAAGAGATAGAGAAATAATGGCTATTGGAAGAAAAGTATGCATTTACTATTGCCTTATTGATACGAAACTCTATAGTATATTGTACGAGGAGACTGTATACAAAAGCGGAGAGTTATGTTGCTTGAATAAAAAAGTTGGTATTAGCTGTCGTTGTGAGGCAATTACGACAGTCTGGGGAAGCGTGAAGCGAGTAATAACAAGGTGAAAAGATAGTACAAAAAATTAAGAAGTCCCTAATGGGCAATTATGAAGTGTGTTTCAGTCAATAAAAACAAAATTAACATAGGGAAACATATATCTTGAAAAAGAGCAAAGGGGTAATTAAACGTCAGAGGATCACACGTCCACAAAATAAGATGGCTGACCGAAAAAATGCTTAGTTTATCTTTGAAAGCATCACTATTTATTGACCTGACCCATCCATTGAAAACATCACTATTTATTGACCCGACCCACCCATTGCTCGCTACACTGCCCACGCCACCCGCCGAATCTACAAGCATCACCTACATGAACTGGGAGACTCGTTCGTATATGACAGTGTGTATCTTTCCTGGATGAAAAATGTAGGCGGAAGTGGAGGCCAGACTGAGTCTCGCCCCAATAAAGCCGCGGAATGCACAAAATAAGAAAAAAGAAAGAAAGAAAGAAAAAAGACGAAAAACAGTTGTGAATTTCTTGCAGGTCGCTACAAGGTGAGTATGAAAAACGTTCCCTGTCATTTGCAATGGTATAGCGGTTCGGAGGCTGCCTTTGGGATACACCTTGCTAGACACGAACAACAAGCTGGGTTTGGTAGTGCTGGAGGCGAAGAAAACGCACAGTAGGAAGTGGTGAAGATATCGGTTGGGAAAGATAAGGAGAAAGAAGTATTATACGTTGAACAAGGAATGAAAGCGAATGAGAAAAAAAAAAACCCGAAAAGAATAAGAACATAAAATAAAAAGGCAAGGCAATAGAAAAATCAAAACAAACAAAAGATGTATATAACAAAAGTCCAAGTTAGTCGCTAAAGTTACAACCACACCACCCGAATAAACTGAATTAATAAAGTAAAGGAAGTCTCATTTTCCTAACAAACGCTATACGTACAAAGAAACCTTAAATTCTACACAGCTCAGCACGACTAGTAATTATTTTGTGTGTATTAAGTAAACAGCAATTAATGAAGTGTTTGAATACCTTAATAAAACTCTTAAGGGCACAGATAAAAACTTCATGCGGCCTTGCAAACTCATTAATGTATTAAAAATGTTTCTAAATCCATAAAAAAGTAAACTTCCTTAAATAATGCCCATAGAAAAGCGTTCGTGTATTTGTGAGAATGAGCTTGCATATCTGTGCCTGCAAACTCATTAATGTATTAAAAACATTTATAAATCCATAGAAAAAAAAATTGAAAACTTCCTTAAACAACGTCCAGAAAAAGGCATGTGTAAATATGTGTAAATGAGCTTGAATATCTGTGTCTGCATAGCTTTCCGATGGAGGTCTGATAAACAAGAAACACGTAAGTAGGTAACCAGTAGCTATACGTGAGCGCGTTCAAAATCTCATATACCAGAAACTGTAATTAAAGGAAAAGAGAAAAGAGAGAATAAAAACCATGATATAATAATATTATCTACCTATTTCTATAAGCAAACAAGGAACGCAGTAAATAATCATGTATGAGTGCGCACGTGCAAAATCCCGTACACAGGAGACTTGGGCATAAGGATGGTAGTGATCTAACTTGTGTCGTAAGAGTTGCGGTGCCGCGGCTCTTCACTCCTCCCACCTCTCGCCGCGTGTCTGACCTTCACACTCACTCCGCAAAACAAAACAAGTTCCCAAAAGTCATCTTGGTTCATAGTAAGGTGTCGTTCCTTGAATCATGAATACCTTACATGTATATATATATATATTTTTTTTTTTGCTTTTTCTTTCGTGCGCTTTTTTTTTTTTATTAATTTGTCCATGCTGGTAATATCTTTTTGTATAACGTAACTACTGCCTTGTCTATATACACGTATTTTTGTATGTTGTGTATGCTATCTTTTCTCTCTTTATTTCTATTGATTCTTGTATGCTGAGTATAATTTTTTAACCTATCGAATTGCTAAACATATGCTAAGATTCCATTCGCAATTATGTAAACAAAGCTTTCTTTTAGTTTAATAATCAATACGAGCTATATTATAGTCTCTCTCTCTCTCTCTCTCTCTCTCTCTCTCTCTCTCACTGTGTTCCAGCCTGATTTATGACCAACATACCAGCGCTGCCATTTCATTCTTCACCAACACAGTCATCTTCACTCTATTCTTACCGGCTGTCTATGCAAGAAAGACGCCACGAAGACAATGGTGAAGATGAAAAGAAAAAAAAAGAAAAGAAAAAGAAAAGACCTCAAGCTAACTACCATGTTCACCATTATTAGAACTTTGAACCCTTGAAGAAATAGAAGAAAAAAATAAATACTAAAAATGTGAAGATGAAAAGAAAAAGATTACAGAGAGAGGAAAAGATAATGTTAACTGCAACACGTATGTCAATATTAGTCCTTTGAATCCCAAGAAAAAAAAAATGGTTGAAAAATACTGAAATTTTCAATAAAGACAGATGAAAAGAAAGAAAAAACGAGAAAAATTTGATAATGGTGCGTATTCAAAAAAAGATAAGGAAAAATAAATAAATCTTTTCTTTTCACCAGCAGATATTACTTCCTGCCTTCTTCACGACAGGCAGGCAGATGATTCTTAACGTCATAACAATATAAGTGAAAGAACAGGATAATTATATCTTCCTTGCTTTCTAATGTTCTTGTTGCTCTGTTCCCTTACTCATTGCGTCAAGTATGAAACCTCAATATTTTTTCTCCCTTTATTGAAGCTACAACTGTATCTTCTTACTGTTCGAGTCAGATAAAGAAAACAGTCATTAATTTGATCTTCATTGCCTGTAACAGCAATCAGTAATGTCTTAACACCCATGTAGTGCCTTGCTTTGCTCTGTAGCGCCTCAAGACAAAGAAGACCGAACGGTGTGTCTCAGTGAAGGGATGCAGTTTCTTACGTGCCTCCAGCTGTCTCCTTTATTGCCTCTTTATCAGTCTGAGTACTTCACCTATCTATACGTCTGTCTGTGTATCTCTCTGCCTGTGAAAGTCGTATATATATATATATATATATATATATATATATATATATATATATATATATATATATATATATATATCTCTCTCTCTCTCTCTCTCTCTCTCTCTCTCTCTCTCTCTCTCTCTCTCTCTCTCTCTCTATATATATATATATATATATATATATATATATATATCTATATCTATCTATCTATCTATCTATCTATCTATCTATCTATATATATATATATATATATATATATATATATATATATATACATATATGTCTATATATATATATGTGTGTCTCTCTCTCTCTCTCTCTCTCTCTCTCTCTCTCTCTCTCTCTCTCTCTATATATATATATATATATATATATATATATATATATATATATATATATATATATATATATATATATATATATATATATATATATATATATATATATATATATATATATATATATATATATATATATATATATATATATATATATATATATATATATATATATATATATATATATATATATATATATATATATATATATATATATATATATATATATATATATATATATATATATATATATATATATATATATATATATATATATATATATATATATATATATATATATATATATATATATATATATATATATATATATATATATATATATATATATATATATATATATATATATATATATATATATATATATATATATATATATATATATATATATATATATATATATATATATATATATATATATATATATATATATATATATATATATATATATATATATATATATATATATATATATATATATATATATATATATATATATATATATATATATATATATATATATATATATATATATATATATATATATATATATATATATATATATATATATATATATCTATCTATCTATCTATCTATCTATATCTATCTATCTATCTATCTATCTATCTATATATATATATATATATATATATATATATATATATATATATATATATATATATCTATCTATATATATATATATATATATATATATATATATATATATATATATATATCTATCTATCTATCTATCTATCTATCTATATATATATATATATATATATATATATATATATATATATATATATATATATATATATATCTATATCTATCTATCTATCTATCTATCTATATATATATATATATATATATATATATATATATATATCTATCTATCTATCTATCTATCTATCTATCTATCTATATATATATATATATATATATATATATATATATATATATATATATATATATATATATATATATATCTATCTATCTATCTATCTATCTATATCTATATATATATATATATATATATATATATATATATATATATATATATATATCTATCTATCTATCTATCTATCTATCTATATATATATATATATATATATATATATATATATATATATATATATATATCTATCTATCTATCTATATATATATATATATATATATATATATATATATATATATATATATATATATATATAGATAGATAGATAGATAGATAGATAGATAGATAGATAGATAGATAGATAGATAGATAGAGATAGATAGATAGATAGATAGATAAAAAATAACTATTCTCCTAAACATTACCGTCTCTTTTCCCTTTACAAGCTGCATAATATTTACATAGCTAATGTCTAGTCTCGTAAAGGGCGAGTCATCATTGAATACAAAACGACGCAAGATTAGACGCACGTGAAAAGAATATTTACCAGTAAAGAAAGAAAGTCAGCAACGAATCACAGGCCAAGGACGGCAGGTTAAATAAACGAAAGCCGACTTTTCTTTTTTCCAAAGTTCAAAATTTTGTTCTACATTACCAAGGGCACGTAGTAATCTCTCTCTCTCTCTCTCTCTCTCTCTCTCTCTCTCTCTCTCTCTCTCTCTCGTGTGAACAACTATCATGGATCGTTGAGCAGGTTTTGAAAATTGTGAATTGAAGCAGAGAGAGAGAGAGAGAGAGAGAGAGAGAGAGAGAGAGAGAGAGAGAGAGAGAGAGAGAGAGAGAGAGAGAGAGAGAGAGAGAGAGAGAGAGAGAGAGAGAGAGAGAGAGAGAGCGCACCTAAATACAACATAGATTGCAACAGCGCACAGTAAGACATTGACGGCGGGCGTGTGTTGTGCTACATCTGTCCCCACGCCACTTATCTGCGGCGTGGCGTGCGCACTGTCTATGACCTTAAATATATATGTGTACGTTTCATCTTCTCTTTACGTCCTTGGGAATGAAAACAATACACAGAGTCTGAACATCCTTGACCCATGGAGTGAAGTGATGGGAGGCGTCTCATAATTTGCATATATGAATCTAACAAGAATTCTCGCAGATTTAAACAAAAGACTTGAATTTATAGAGGAAATGTTATTGTAGTATTGCTTAAATGACGTTACGGTACTGCATACACATAATATGCACAATGCTATGGTATATACACAAACACACGCGCGCGCACACACACACACACACACACACACACGGCCCGGTAGCTCAGTGGTTAGAGCGCTGGCTTCACAAGCCAGAGAGCCGGGGTTCAATTCCCCGGCCGGGTGGAGATATTTGGGTGTGTCTCCTTTCACGTGTAGCCCCTGTTCACCTAGCAGTGAGTAGGTACGGGATGTAAATCGAGGAGTTGTGACCTTGTTGTCCCGGTGTGTGTTGTGTGCCTGGTCTCAGACCTATCCCAAGATCGGAAATAATGAGCTCTGAGCTCGTTCCGTAGGGTAACGTCTGGCTGTCTCGTCAGAGACTGCAGCAGATCAAACAGTGAATACACACACACACACACACACACACGGAAGTCCACACAACTTACAAACATCACACTTCACTTATATCAAAACATGTAACTGAAACAAATATGCAAGTAGAATAACCATACCACCCTCCTACATATTGACAGAAAAGGAAGGCAGAGTGACTTACCATGGCTGGCAAAGGATGGGAGATACCGCGTCCTCACCTGGCGAGCGGCGAGAACACACTGTCTCCTTGACGTTCTGCTGCCTCCCACCTCGTCGCGCTCAGGTAACTGCCGGGAGATGGGGAAAGAGAAGTGGGGGTGTAAATTATCCTGCGGGACTCCGGTATAAGCACACGCAATGACAGGAGTAATAATGCACAAGGGAGAGGGATAGGTTATATTATGATGGTATGGTGGGCTTAAGGTGTAGAGGTGTGCTAGGTAAGAAAAAGAGCAGTAAAGAAGGGAAGAAGAGGAAGAGAAAGTGAGGGAGGTAATGGGACAGGATCTCTGGTATGGGATTCACGCTGGGTTGGGCAACACAACACCTCAGCTAAATGTTACGATGCACCAGACACAAATGTTATCTTGACTCATAAAGCTGTAGTAATAGACTGCATGGAGAGAGAGAGAGAGAGAGAGAGAGAGAGAGAGAGAGAGAGAGAGAGAGAGAGAGAGAGAGAGAGAGAGAGAGAGAGAGAGAGAGAGAGAGAGAGAGAGAGAGAGAGAGAGAGAGAGAGAGGGGTGGGGGAGTTGGACGTAACTTAACTGATTGAAAGAAAAGTAAGGCAGGAGTAACAGAAGAAAGGAAGGAAGGAAGGAAGGAAGGAAGGAAGGAAAAAGACGAAGGAACAAAAGATGAAGTGATTTTATGAACTAGTGAATCAAAATGTTGACTGAACAAAGATCGATTAACAGAAGGAAAAAATTAACAGTGTTTTAATGTTGAAATTATAGATGCCTTTCTGAAAGAGATGCAAAGAGGAATAGAAAGTTGACGAAAAGAGTAAAATGATATAAAGCTGGACCAACAACAACAACAACAACAACATCCCCACCCACCCACCCACACACACATACACACACACACACACACACACACACACACACACACACACACACACACACACACACCAAAAGCAAGTGATATCTGGTACTCGGTATTGCACACGTCAGCCAGTTTTTGCGTTGGCAGGTTCCGGGTGTTGATCGAAGTAGGGCAGAGGAAAGACAGAGCGGATGACAAAGGTAAACAAGGAATGGAAGGAAAATAAAATGAAGTTAATTAAAAGTAGGCGAGGAGTAAGAGGAGCTGAAACTAAGATGTAATGAAAGAAAAAAAAAATTAATGGAAAGAATAGGGAAGAAAAAAAGTTGTTGAAGTTAAGATTGTAAAAAGAATGAAAAGAAAGGGAAGGAAACTATTTTACAGCTTCATCTTGTAAGTTATCGCTTCTTACTTTGTTGTCCTTGATATATATAAGGATTTTTCAACTGACTGACTGTAGATTCCCCACCCCCATCTCTCTCTCTCTCTCTCTCTCTGATACGAAAACTCCACCATCGACAGGTAAAACAAAACAAAACAACGATAAGAACTTAAGTACACATCTCTGTAATCTTTAAAAATACGTTTGTTGAGAGAGAGAGAGAGAGAGAGAGAGAGAGAGAGAGAGAGAGAGAGAGAGAGAGAGAGAGAGAGAGAGAGAGAGAGAGAGCGTTTAAAAATACAGGGCGTGAATTAAAGTGATACAAAGTGCGTGAGTCAACAACCAGGTGGGAGGGCAGTGAGTGAGCGGGACTGCACCTGTGGAAGTGAAGCCGGATGAGTGATAAACGTGTCTGTCCCTCGGTCCCTCTATCCGTCCGCCTCTCAAGGTCACCTCCTCCTCGCACCTGTTCCTCAGTAATAGTAATTTTCTGTTTGTTCATCCTATTTGTTATATTGTTGTTTCTCTTTTCTATTTTTTTTTACTATTTTACTATTCATTGTTTCTTTTTTTTTTTTACTATTTTTGTTTCCTTTAGGTTTTGTTCTATTTCTTGGGTTAATCACCATTTTCCTATTACTTCTAATTCTATGATAATAAATTCAGCTCGTTTCCTTAATATATTTACTAAAATTAATTAAGCAATAACCCTCTCCGCACACAGAATAAGGACACGAACATCACAAACTACTATTATTCCTTCATTTAATGCACCTGACACACTTACTTAATCCTTCCTCCGCGCTATCTCAAGGAGCCTCACATTCTCGCGGCTCTCAACCCCACACGCGGAGGACACACAAATCCCCTCGTCACTGCATCGATAATTTCTTGCCGAGTAAGCATTTCCTGCTCACCTTACCAGCGTCGCGGGAAGTGAAGTGTCACGGAACGCCTCTGCATAAAGGAGGCACAAAAAATCATTCGTCATTGTCTAAAAGTCGAGGCAGTTTTTCTCACATCAGTCGCTCCCTTCATCCCTTCATGACCGACACGCCGCCTGAGTGTGTACGTGCATCCTGTGTGTGCATGTGTGTGCGTGTGCGTGTGTGTGAGAGAGAGAGCGGAGTTCATGTTTCTCTGTATAAGCAAGTAAACAACAACAGAAAGGTTCCGTCAGGGTTACCTTGTCACTTAGCGGCAGGGAGTTGAAGGTGAAGTGTAAACCAGAGGCGGGGAATTGAGGAGCGCGGGTCCGCCCTCCTCCTGTCCTCACTGAGGTGGTGGAATTTTATATTCTTTTAAATCTCCTTCAGAAAAACAGTTTATGTGCCAGATTTTAAAATTTCCTCCCGTTTTTCAATAATTTCTTTTCTGTTGATTGATAGTTAATTGTTAAGGGTTTTCATTTTCATTCATTACTTAAGAAAATCAAGATAAATACATGAAAAAAAATCTGCAGGAATGCGTCACCCACAAACTCCTTCCAAGTAGAGATAAAAGAGAAAGAAAGAAAAAATCAGAGACACGCATCACGACGCCTCCGCGGAAGTCTGGCGAGAACCTTTCCATGCGTTGCTCAGGTGTGAAGGAAGGAACGCGTGAGCAGGAGACACAGATACAGATGCTCAGATATTGTCCAGACGAGGGCCATGAGTTGCTGATCGTTAGATATACGATAAGATTACTTGTCCCTCCACTAATATCAACATTATTGTCGTAAGCAAGTACGTAAATAACCCCTATGGCTCGTGCGACACATTAATAAAATAAAACTCAAGTTCTGTATTAATTGTTTAACTAGTATGTCGAGTAATTCGACTATCTCTATAAAGATACTTTTAAAATATGTCTCGGCTAATACTGTACAATTCACGCTACTTTCTCCGTTGTATACTCCAAGATGCATATTCTTTAACGAAATTTTCAGAACTTTATCACTGCCCTACTGTAGAAGAGTAAGCAGGGAGTCAGTGATGGCTGGAAGTTTGCTAATTAGGAAAACCCACCCTGTACCGAGCTAGCCCTAGATTGTAGGAAAACATAATATTATAGAGTACAATATCTCATTGTGTTGTCACACGTCTCTCTGTGATGTGTGCAATGGATCCACGAAATAAATTAATTCCATGCACACATTACTATAATAATGTAACTCATGTAAGTACTGTTAAGTCATTGGCTCTTTTGAACTACATACCTATTGCAATATTTTTTGGCTATGACTGCATGGTACCTACATACGGTTAAAACTGATGTCTAATAACACCTACCTGGTCTCGACAAGTGACAGGAGATCGGAAGGCGTAAGGAAAAGACAGTTTGGTGCGTAACTCACACATCTCTCTCTCTCTCTCTATATATGTGACAGTATGTGTGTGTGTGTGTGTGTGTGTGTGTGTGTGTGTGTGTGTGTGTGTGGGTGGGTGGGTGGGGGGGTGGGTATGGTTTAAAGGAGGCGTGGAGGGCAGCGTGACACTACGATGTTTCGATTCTCCTCTCGAAGATCAGAGAGAGAGAGAGAGAGAGAGAGAGAGAGAGAGAGAGAGAGAGAGAGAGAGAGAGAGAGTGTGTTTTCCTACAAAGGATTAGGCTTATCTACAGCTTGTTATTGCGTTCCCTGAGTTCGTTTCTTCGTGGGATGCTGCGCAAGCGCTCGAGCGTGCGCACACACACACACACACACACACACACACACACACACACACACACACACACACACACACACACACACACAGAGAGAGAGAGAGAGAGAGAGAGAGAGAGAGAGAGAGAGAGAGAGAGAGAGAGAGAGAGAGAGAGAGAGAGAGAGAGAGATTTGGTGAATTTATTACACCTCAGTGGCGTCATTTCAATACAAGAAGTAAATTAAACTTTCAATGTATTGTAATAGATCTATAAATGATTACACATCAGTCAGTGGCATATTAGAGGGATAATGAATTAAAGATATAACTGTACATACGCGGGGCAGCTAATTGGCACCACTACATTGTGGATATTGCATGTACCGGAGGAAGACTTCGCGGAGGAAAGTTTTTTAAAATTTTTTTGTTATTAATGTAAGTTATGGAGAGTAGAAAAAAAAATAGGCACATGAATAAAGACAAAAGGACCACCACGCCAGCCAATCTGTCTCTTACACACAGTTTTCATTAACAGAGCAGTAATCTTTGTTATTCCATATTTTTTTTACGTATTCTCGACACTTCAGCGCCGAATTGTCTTGGTTTCACGAGCAAATCAGACTTCATTGTTGTCATAGTTGAAGGGAAAGACAGATCTCATGGTGCTCTTAATAGTACAAATTTGTATATTTCTTCCCCCCTCCCCCCCACCTCTCTCTCTCTCTCTCTCTCTCTCTCTCAAGCCCTTTCAAATAGTTCGGGGCTAAGTAATCTTGTGATATGAAAAGGAAAAAAATTGACAGGCCGGAAGAATGTCGACTATCCTGACTTCTTTAATCTCCTAATCAGAAAACTAAAGTTGCAGGAGTATGAGAGAGAGAGAGAGAGAGAGAGAGAGAGAGAGAGAGAGAGAGAGAGAGAGAGAGAGAATTATTGTTATTATATCTGTCATCTTTCTCCTACTACTACTACTTCTACTACTACTACTACTACCTCAGTATTATCAAAGTATGTAAATTTTCATGTACATGCAAGGGTATGTACAGTGTATATATATTCTGTGCAATAAGCTGCCTACTAATAGACACATTTACTCGTTTTCTTATCATATAATATTTTTTATCTTAGGATTAGTACTTTTAGTGTTTTATAGTTTCCAAGTAGGTGCCTGTAAAGCCTAATTTACGTATGGGCTGTCTACCTGACTTAGTTCCTGTATAAATGATTTGTGTTAACTGTATCGGAAGACGTAATAAAGTTTTTAAAGTGTTGAGAGAGAGAGAGAGAGAGAGAGAGAGAGAGAGAGAGAGAGAGAGAGAGAGAGAGAGAGAATGATGGTGATAGAGAAAGGATACGTGAAATGTAAAAACTAGAAGGGCGTCAGGATGATGGGGAGGCGGACGAAGTGGGATTGAGAAAGGTGTTGCATAATATACAAGTACGTCACGACTTCTGGCCAGTTATGTTTACCTATTAACATTCCTTGGATTAAAATGTCTTTCTAGGTAAAAGTAAGGGTAGGAAGACTGTTTCATTAAGCAGGGAGCCGTCTGGACATTAGTATGATTAGGAATGATAGAATATATGAACGATGAAAAGCTACATAAGTATCCCATGATATTAGTTACGTTTTTTGTCAACTTCGTACATCTTCTACCAAGATGAGCAAGACATCCCTAACTTTGGTAAAACTTTCCTACAGCTAAGTATGTCCTCGCTCGCTTGCTGAGAATTCAAAACAATACAATGTAGTGAATTTTCTGGTTGCGTTCTGAAGAAGAGTAACATAGAGACTTTTACACAAGAAAGGGAAAGTTGATTCACTCTCTTCCACCATGAAACCATCCCAACAATACTCTTAAAGCGATAAATAAACAAGGTAAGCTGCAAGAAGCCATCAGGTGTGCACGGGCAGACTTTATATTTGTTTTTTAATCTTATTTATACCATGTGGGATTTTCACGGGAATTTATGGGTTAAGGGGGATACTTAGCTGTAGGAAAGCTTTACCTCCTCCTCCTCTCCATCTATAAATTTGTCTATTCTTTTAAAACTCTTACTGAATCATGATTATCGAGCATGTTCCATTCCCTCACCTCGACTCAGTACCAGATTCTTACTGTCTTACCTTATCCATTTTCTTCAACTAAACTATATCAAAGCTGAAACCGTTATATCTTGTCTCTCTCTCTCTCTCTCTCTCTCTCTCTCTCTCTCTCTCTCTCTCAGGTAAAAATATCACAGGTGACGCAAATATGTATCATTACATCCACTATGACCCTCGTAATCAATAACAGGTGACAGACAGACAGAGAGAGAGAGAGAGAGAGAGAGAGAGAGAGAGAGAGAGAGAGAGAGAGAGAGAGAGAGAGAGAGAGAGAGAGAGAGAGAATGTTAATTATTGAGTGAAGCTTCACTGTCATTACATTAACGGCGTCGGAGGGAGAAAGTGGAATGATATTAGGTAAGAGAAGTGGAATAGAAGTGGGAGGGAGTGGGGAGACGGAGGAGAGGTGGAATATTGATAACACTAACATGGTAACGTAAAGTAAGTGAAGGTGACGTACGAGGAGGAGGAGGAGGAGGAGGAAGAGGAGGCGGACAGAAGGTGTGTGAGAAGACAATAGAAAGAGGGTTATCAAAAGCGATGGGGAGGAGGAGGAGGAGGAGGAGGAGGAGGAGGAGGAGGAGGAGGAAAAGAAGATGAAAAGGAGGAAGAGGAGGAAGCGGCATAATGAGTCCCGCTTAAGAGCTCTCAAAGAAACAAGGGACGGTAGAAGGGAGAGAGAGAAAAAAAAAAAAAGTAATGGTCGCTTTATTTTTTGTCGAGGTGATGTAAGAATACTTATATGTACGTACCTGTGTGTGTGTGTGTGTGTGTGTGTGTGTGTGTGTGTGTAGGTAGGTAGGTAGGTAGGTAGGTAGGTATGTATGAGAAGTAAAAATGCATTCGAAAACACACACTTGTATAGTTAGAGTTTGTGTTTTCACCTCCACCTCTAATACAAGGAGCGAGGCAGAGTTGTGTATACTACGGAAATAAACACCCAAGTCTCCAGCATCGCCCAATCATTCATCTGTGAGGGGAATGTATCTTCCATAGAATATACTGATTGATGCATCGCTAGAGCCTTGACGAGCAACAGTCATAATAGCTATTGTTA
>NC_059269.1:20860946-20865946 GCF_017591435.1 Portunus trituberculatus
ATTATTGTACTCTTTTGTAATGAAACATAATAAGAGCTGTGGAGTGAATATATACATCTCTCTCTCTCTCTCTCTCTCTCTCTCTCTCTTTTGCCCTTGAACCCTTGCTTTTCCCTTTGGTCCGCTCTCGCCTCTATTTCCAGGTTATCCTAGCTTTTATTTCTTTCCCCCCTCGTACCTTTTGCCATTCTCTTCGTCTTTCTATTTCTCTGTACGCCAACTCAACGATTCTGGTTTTTCTTCCACGAATGATATTTTTGAACCAGCTATTTCCACTACATACCTTCGGCTCTCTTCTTACTTCTTACATCTCTCTAAGTCTAACACTTCAGATTCTTTCCCTCCACCACAAGCCACGACTCGTTCTTCTCTTTTTTGACCTTTAAAGTGTCGGAAAAAAAAGGTAAAAATCGACATATATTGAAGTTTTCTCCCTTCCTTTGACTTGTATTCGTTCGTCACTATGATATTCAACCCCTCACAGCTCATAAATTGCAAAAAGAGTTGAAACCCCTCGGACAAGATGATCCAATTTCACCGTTCACGACACGACAGATCTCGGGGCTTACCGGGTAGAGGGCAAAAGGCTCTGTGCGGGGCGAGGGGCGGCAGGCTCCGGGGTGTGTGCCGGCCGAGGGCTGGGGATCGTGCCGCGCGAGGGGAAGGAAGGGAAGGGCGCAGGGGAGGAGAAAAGAGAAAGTGATGAGCGGGGAATGGGAAAGGATAGGGAGAGAGAGAGAGAGAGAGAGAGAGAGAGAGAGAGAGAGAGAGAGAGAGAGAGAGAGAGAGAGAGAGAGAGAGAGAGAGAGAGAGAGAGAGAGAGAGAGAGAGAGAGAGAGAGAGAGAGAGAGAGAGAGAATCGGAAAAAAAATCTGTAGACAGGTACTGGAAAGAAAAGAGAAAGAAAAAAAAAACTTTGATACAAATAATATCCAAAAAATATCCAAGGTTTTAAAATGCCAGAATAAAAAAAAAAAAAAAAAAAATGGGGAGGATGTAAGCATTTTAAAGATACGTGAATAACAAACATGGTCACGCCCGAGAGAGAGAGAGAGAGAGAGAGAGAGAGAGAGAGAGAGAGAGAGAGAGAGAGAGAGATTGAAAGATAGGTAAACAAATAAGGAATCTCGTTTCAGTGCCAGATTTTCTATGCTGAACGTTCTCTTGTAGTATGTTGTATCGTGTATTGTGTCTGTCTGTCTGTTCGTCTTCATCTTCGTCATTTGATTGGGTACCATCCGCGACCTAATATTCCAGACGGGGAGGTACCGCGTAAGGGGAGCAAATTTAAGTACTGCCAAGAAATAGGAAGTACACATAAGAAGGAATATGAATGAACAAGCTCCCGCATTAATCATTTATACATTTTTAATTTTGAAGGCGAGGATGAAATAGGTTGATTATACGGGTGTCAACACGAGAGAGAGAGAGAGAGAGAGAGAGAGAGAGAGAGAGAGAGAGAGAGAGAGAGAGAGAGAGAGAGAGAGAGAGAGATGGAAAATGTTGCTCATCTCTGCCTTCAAAACCATCACTCCAATAAGAATCAGTGGAAAAACATGCTGTGCTCAGTATTTAGAAGAGTGAACGAGACTCAATCTCTCTCTCTCTCTCTCTCTCTCTCTCTCTCTCTCTGAACAAAGACCAACCTTTACTAGTGGAGACAAAACCGTAATGAGAGTTGTGCAATGGACGAGATGTAGCTTACCTTAAATCGCGCGGTAATTTTCATAGGCAATCTCAGTTGGTCTTGAACACTGGTCCCGTAATAGCTGTGATTCAAACTTTTAACTATCTCTTCCTTCACTGTTTAACTCCCATTAGGAGGAGGAGGAGGAGGAGGAGGAGGAGGAGGAGGAGGAGGAGGAGGAGGAAGAGGAAGAGGAGGAGGAGGAGGAGGAGAAGGAGGAGGGATGAATTATATAGAAAGGAATGATGATAAACGAAGTAGAGAAAGAAATATAGAGGAAAAGTTATACTGAAATAAGAAATAATATGTTCTGTAAACTAAAGAAGTGGAGAGAGAGAGAGAGAGAGAGAGAGAGAGAGAGAGAGAGAGAGAGAGAGAGAGAGAGAGAGAGAGAGAGAGAGACAGCAGGCACTCAGTTCAGCCAGTGACGCCAAACACAAGGCCAGTCAGGCAGTCGATAATTCATTCATTTATTCATTCACTCCCTCAGTCGGTCGGCTCGGCGGGTCGGCAGTCTCCCTTCATTCTTCGGAAGTCGTGTAATAGTCGACCTCCCCGCCTACCCAGCCATTCATCATGCATAATGGCTGAGGAGAAAGCTACCTCCCGTCATGCGTCTCAATTTCACCACCGCTGGCAAATGGGGTCAGCGTATTATTTTTGGCAATCTTCGATCATAAATACAGCAAAAGGCGGAAGGAGGAGAAATAGAAGAAGAAAAAAAAAAAATCACAGAAAACTAGCTTCGAAATAATAATAATAAAATAACAATGACATCCCCACCCAAAGCCGTAATACAGTAATTAATATCTTACCGTAATCTTTTTTCTTCTTTCAAATTTTCCTAATGCTAAGCGGATAAGAGAAGCAGAAAAAGAAAATGGTGTAATTGGACTTAATTTTATTCAGCCTTGTCGTGGCTCAGGCGGGTTATTAATTCACTCCCGCCATGGAAGCAGGAAGTTCATAAAAGTGGTTATGCATTCTTATCTCGCAAGGCAATACACTTACTCCTTAGAAACCTTGCAGAAAGAGAGAGAGAGAGAGAGAGAGAGAGAGAGAGAGAGAGAGAGAGAGAGAGAGAGAGAGAGAGAGAGAGAGTTACATATATGTCAATAGTTCTGGAATCTGAAGCGAAATATATATTTAATGAATGTGCTTGCTCTGTCCTATGTGCCGGCTTACCGCGTTGCTGCGTCAAAACCACTTCTTTCCTTCCTGCCAACCCGCCCACCATGAACCACCCACCATGAAGTAACTAAGCCGTGGTCTGTGCTGCACACCACCTCTGGAATCTGCAGTGAAATATTCAAAGAAGTCTGCTTTTCCCCACTGAGTTGTTGCTTTAAAGCCACTTTCGCCTCCGCCACGCGCCCGTCCAGGACCGCTGATTGAGTAAGCTCGGCGGTGCGTCGTGAGCTTTCTCTTGTCAGGGTCCTGCAGCAACTCCTCCCAGCCGCCCTTCCTCCATGAAGTCACGGTAAGCAGTCAAAGGCTCCTTCCTAGATTGCTAGATTATTAGATTCTCAGTCAGGATCACACGGGAACCTTATTTCATGGTCGGGTTGGCGTTTCCTCAGTCTGGACACCGGGAGAGCGAAATTCATGCGTGGACTTGAGGCACACACTGAAGCCTGGGCGTCATAAGGGAGCCTGCCACTGCTTCTCATCGTCAGAGTAATAAATAGGGTTAGGGTCGAGTAAGTGAGACGACGGAAGATGGATTGAACGGCCTGAGTTTTGTTGTGCTTCTTTCATTCTTACCAATATTTTCTCTCTCTTGTTTGTTTTGGGATTTTGGGATTTAATTTGGTGTTTGGAAGACTCCTCTCGTTTTTTTCTACAACTACTACTTCTAATATTACTACTACTACTCCTACTGCTACTGCTACTACTACTACCACTACTACTACCACTACCACAAACAACAAATAAAACCCTTGTTCCAGTTGATCAGCATTAATTCCACTTTCTTTCACTTTTCACAACTTAAAACCCCATTTTCACGACTCCTCTAAATTAACACTTTTGATCATTTTCCACTTTTCTACTTTATTTACACCTTTTCGACTCCTTTCATTACAAACCAATCATACTGCAACACACTCCTTTATACGTTTAAAGAATTCATTATCACTATTATCAGAACCTATCATCATTTTCGTTCTGGCAGAGGATTCCCCGAGGCTTTGGCCCAGATACGTATAAATCCGCGGACTCGTTGCTTCGCTTCGCTAGGTGGCGGTTGGTGGGCGGCTGTGATCGCTGGTGACGTGGTGGTGATCCGGGGGGGTATTGGATGGTGATGCGGGATTCATAGGAGCAGACAGGTAGATACTGGGATGCGTGTGGGCGGTGCTGGGGGTATATATGAATCCTGAACACCAGTGGGAAAAGGAAAAAAAAAAGAGAAATGAAAGGGAAAAATGAGATATAGAAAAAAAAGAAAGACTGTTGGGGGAAATGACCCGAAAAAAATGTAAAAAAAAAAAATAAGGCAAGGGAAAGAAAGAATGGAAAGAATGAAGAAAAAAGAACATAGAAAACAAAGACAGGGAGAGAGAAGGGTATAATAAAAAAAAGAGAAAACAACACTGGTGCTTTTATAGTGCATGTAGCGTTGATGTCGTGTTTGCCTATTGGTCTAATATTTATGGGAATCGTTTGGTGGAAATGGTGAAGCAGAGAAAGAGAGAGAGAGAGAGAGAGAGAGAGAGAGAGAGAGAGAGAGAGAGAGAGAGAGAGAGAGAGAGAGAGAGAGAGAGAGAGAGAGAGAGAGAGAGAGAGAGAGAGAGAGAACATCGTTTCATAGATATATTTGTCTGAGAAACAAACATATAATTTCCTCCATAGCCTCGTTTCCTCGGCTTCCTTTCCCAATACGTATAGTAGGAACTGTGATGTAGCACGGCCTTCCCCACAACAGTAAAGAAAACGGGAGGAGGCAATCAGATGAGACGCTCTTCATTTTCATTTCTTAATTGTGACGTCACGTAATCAGCAGCGCTTTAACCTTTGAACTCCTGTGGTCACTTCTCTTCTTGATTCCTTTCATTACATATACAACAATTTACAGCACTAGAGATAATGTATACAACTTTTTTTTTCGTCTAGTTATTCATCGTGTTCTTTCTGTTTTTGTTCTTATTTTGTGTTCTACTTTCTCCTCCTATCATTTCCTTACAAGCCAAGGCAACAAAATTTCAAACTAACCAATCAAATTCTAGGTTACATTGCCAACCAATATGCTTACATTCTGCTTTGACTTTTTCTGGTTTGCTCCACTCTCCTGCAAGTTTAATAGACAAAAGAG
>NC_059269.1:20870946-20875946 GCF_017591435.1 Portunus trituberculatus
ACGTTGCGTGCGTTTAATAAGTGTAAAGGAAAAGGAAATGGATCTACAGGCTTGTATAAAGCGTGATGAAAAGCAAAGCCATGGTCATATTCAGATTGTGGCTAGAGAATTGACTATTGAGTACAGAAGGAGAAAGAAAAGGAAAGAGAACGAAGAAAACAAGAGGATTGAAATAAAGAATCGTGAAGTAACCATTTCAAAGGCAATGCTTCCGATGAACAACTCAACCTACTGTTTTCTCCATGTTAGATATATGTTACAAGTAATCAGGAAATATAGAGTATTTACGTTTATAATTAATCTTAGGAATATGTTTCCGAACACAATGAAAAAGAGTCCCTCAAACAAACTTCCCCATGGTATACAATTCCCTCTCTTGACTCGAAACAAATCTAATAACGAAATAAAGCAAGTTAGGTGGGTTGTTGTGCCTCTTCTAATTCTGGAGGAGACATTAAAGGAAGAGGATCTATAACAAGGAAATTAATGTACTGAGAGACGAGTGAAAAAAAAAGTTAATTAGCTTGACAACTTCAAATTAAGTCTGCTAAGTAAGACTGCAGAAAAACAAGGAGAGACAGAAAAGAAGAAGAAAAAGAGGAAAAAGAAGAAGAAAAAAGAAGTGGAAGAAGAAAAAGAAGAAACAGACAATTGAATTTCCTTTATGTCAGCAAATGCCTCCTTCGTTCCTCGCTACGCCTCCCTTTCGCTTCCTCGTCGGCCGCAGCTGTTTTCCTAAATATTGGGACGACGTGAGGAGGAGGAGGAGGAGGAGGAGGAGGAGGAGGAGGAGGAGGAGGAGGAGGAGGAGGAGGAGGAGGAGGAGAGGGGAGGGAAAGTATCTAGAACACCCTGCAGAATGACCCCCATGGCCAACGCTCGCCCGTCCCCAACACTGCTCTCAACCCGTAAAAATTCATGAGTCTCTGTATATGCAAAGAGGAGAATGTCGGCGGCGAGGATGCCTTAGTGAGCGTTGATGAAGTCGCCTGCAGGGTGGTGGGGCTAGTTTGGCGTGGCTCTGTCTGTGTGTGTGTGTGTGTGTGTGTGTGTGTGTGTGTGTGTGTGTGTGTGTGTGTGTGTGTGTGTGTGTGTGTGTGTGTGTGTGTGTGTGTGTGTGTGTGTGTGAGGATGGATGAATGTGATGAGAGAGAGAGAGAGAGAGAGAGAGAGAGAGAGAGAGAGAGAGAGAGAGAGAGAGAGAGAGAGAGAGAGAGAGAGAGAGAGAGAGAGAGAGAGAGAGAGAGAGAGAGAGAGATAATACCCATGCATTGCCAACATTCATGCAGTACCAATCTCAGCCACACCTCTCCTCCATCACAACACGATGATGGGGAGAGAGTAAAGGAAAGACGCGAGGAATGAACGCCAGTGAGGAGGAACATGGAGAGCTGCGATGGGAAAGACGCGCCCACCGGTAATAACGCGGCGGCGGCGGCCTCTCCTGCACCGCCACCAGTATTCCAGAGCGGAGGCGAGGACGCGGCGTATGACATTGAGGCTTCCACTTGATCACAACACAAAAATCACCAGCGAGACACAATCACTACGAGGAAGTTTTTGCCTTTTGTTCTCTCTTTGTCTCCTGTTTATTCTTGCAGAGTTAGGAGAAGCAGCAACAACAACACTAGTGGTTATCGTTGTGATAGTAGTAGTAGTAGTAGTAGTAGTAGTAGTAGTAGTAGTAGTAGTAGTAGTAGTAGTAGTAGTAGTAGTAGTAGTAGTAGTAGTAGTAGTAGCAGTAGTAGTAGTAGTAGTAGTAGTAGTAGTAGTAGTAGTAGTAGTAGTAAAACGAAGGGGAGAAAGAGGAGGAGGAGTGATAGCAATAGTATAGTGAGGATGAGGATGAGGAGGAGAAGGAGGAGGGGGAGGAGGAGGAGTAGGGTTGGGAGGAGGAGGAGTAACAGCAGTGGCAGCAGCAGCAACGTTGATGTCACATTATAGATTCACGACCCGTAGAGGGTTGATATTTTTGACCGTCACCGAGTGGGCTAAATTTTACCTTTCCGGAGCCATTCACACTGCCGTCCACTGCGAGTGTGTCCCGTCAAATGGAGAGGGAGAATGTAGGTGAGGGTTTCAACACCGATGGTGGAAAAGTGTGCCAGAAAGAGCAAAGGCTGGGATCACTCATTGTCTTACGGTAACATAGAGCGTGAAAGGTAAAACGTGATAATAATTTTCCTTTCCATGTGAAGGTGTTGGTAAATAGGATAAATAAAAGAGAACAAAAGAGGATGGTAAATAATAACTGTAGATCAGCATGTAGACAAAAATGTAGAAATCTTATCTAGTAGCCCCACAACTTTAAAAAGACGTCATCCGCCCCCCCAAAAAAAAAACAAAAAAACAAACAAACAAACAAAAAAACTTACAGCTTAAACCACAAAGCAATTCTTCTATTAACCTTCTCAACAACCTACAATAACCTCATCAAATTCCCTCGCAAACTCTCGCTCCACAACAGCCGTCTAAAATCCCCAACAATCGTCGACAACTCCAGCGGGAACTTTGCAAACAGGTTCTTGATTGCCTCGGTAACTCATATAAATATTTTCGCACCGCTACGTCCTCCCAGATTACAGCCTAATTTTTTTCTCGAAGCAGGAAGTTTTCTCGGATCAGTGGCCGGGCGTTGCTAAGTAGGCGGCGACCCGAAAGGACAAAAGAAAGGAGGCTCAGTTGATGAAGTGCTGATGCTGTGTGCGGTAAGCCTGTTCCTGATGGTTTTGAAGAGTATCCATTATCCACACGAACAGTATAAAGAAATTGGGATACAGTGCAGCAATAACAAGGTCTTGCATTGCTTT
This sequence comes from Portunus trituberculatus, assembly GCF_017591435.1. Taxonomy (NCBI): domain Eukaryota; kingdom Metazoa; phylum Arthropoda; class Malacostraca; order Decapoda; family Portunidae; genus Portunus; species Portunus trituberculatus. Next base: position 20,873,757 of record NC_059269.1, read on the forward strand.
CTCCTTTGTCGTTTTTGAGGAGGACCATTACCCTCCAAGACAATAACAAATCGAATAATTGATTAATTTCAGGCTCCGTCAAAACAAGGTCGTCGTGGCGCTGGCTGGAGTTACAAATTAAGGAGCGCTGCCTTTCCCCTCCTAGACTGCAGTGAGCTAGAATCAGACTCTTTATTGACGGAGAACACACACACACACACACACACACACACACACACACACACACACACACACACACACACACACACACACACACACACACACACACACACAAGTGAAAAGAGACTCGTTTTCTTCTTTGTTCTTGATTATTGAATAAAATATTGGGACATGTCACTGCCACTATTTACAGTTATAGTGGTGCTTGAGTATATATCATAATAAAACAATTATAGGCAAAGAGTGAGTTATCGTCTTTTATCGTAGCATTCTATTTGTTATAATATTTCATGCAACGTTCAGTCGGTTCAAATAAAATTCCTCTCCATCAATCAGCGTCACGGGAAAAGAAAAAAGGAAACGACGAGTGCGTTCCAATACTTTCCATCGGAGTTCAATTACAAAAGCAAGTGATCAAGATTTACTCATCAACAAGACTAAAAACACTAAGAAAAATACGATAACTTGAAACTTTCATGGAAGACACGCCGCCTTACAAAACGCGGTAACCCAAACAATCTTCCTTGCCAACCTCCCTCCATGGTTTTAAGGAAGGAAAGACAGAGAGAAGTTAAAGACAATCTAGACCACGAAAATAACGAGGAAGTTCAGGCAGATGTCGAGGAGCTTATGAAAAGTCTTGATTAACGTCGCCGCCTTGTGCTTTATTAATCTGGAGAGGCAGGAAAAAGACTCAGGATGGCGGGAAGGAGGGAATGGGAAAAGGCGGAAGATGAAAAGAACGAAAGCAAGGAAACGAGTTATTAGATATATGAATCAGAAACAGGAACAGCATAAGACCTTCGTTAAAGGGTTCCTTCCGTATAATAAATAGGAAGAGGACAAATACATTCGAATTAGGATTAATATACAACATACATACACCATAATAAATAAGAAAGAAACACGGTGAGAATGGTAAACTATACTGTGTACGTATGAATAAGGCTAAAATTCTCAACGTTTATCTGTAAGCAAATACATTCTCAACAGTCAATCAGATTTTCAAGTCATCTATTTTTAGTCCATCATTAGTTCCAATCATCGCTGTACCTGATTTAACTAACGTCTGTTATGGACACTGCTCACGTGTCTCAATTACTAGTATTTAAAGTTGCTTGTCGCGGCTAATTTCACGTTGCCTTTCCCCACCGTCACTGTATAATGCTTGTATTCAACGTTCGAGACATGTTCTAAGTAGCAAGATATCGATTGGAAGCTTTCGTGTACTCTTTGAGAGAAGTTTCTACGTTTGTGAACTATGTATAAGTGAATTTGTGTTATCAAACTGTGGTATTTTAAAGTGCCATAGTCTATCTCTGGATCTATTAAAAGAGACTTGCCTTGATAAATATTCTCCATTTTCAGCTCAACGCTTATCAACGTAATCCTATGACCGCTAAGACTTCTCTCTAGGCTCAGTAATACATATTGGTACAAGCTTAAACACAATGAAAAGGTAAGAAAAGACCGTAACATCTCTATCTTTTCTTACCCACAGCTCCGTTTCTCTTTAGTAAAATCCCCATGGTTACTGAAATAGAATATGTCCTACTTTCATTACCAATCACCCGCTAACATACACCAAGTAACCATTTATACTATTCTGCCAAACAAAACACAGGGGCAGCCATTTACTCCTTATATTGTGAGAACCAACCTTCACATCATATTTTCTCCCATTCTAAGCCGTGGCACGCAGCTTCATTGTGAGGGATCAGCGGTATCTTCCAGGCTTTCACGCGACGCACTCTTATGGTTGACAGTGTAAGATGGCTCATGTCAGTTATTTTGGTGGCGAGGGAAGATTAGTGACACGAGAGAGAGAGAGAGAGAGAGAGAGAGAGAGAGAGAGAGAGAGAGAGAGAGAGAGAGAGAGAGAGAGAGAGAGAGAGAGAGAGAGAGAGAGAGAGAGAGAGAGAGAGAGAGAGAGAGAGAGAGAGAGAGAGAGAGAGAGAGAGAGAGAGAGAGAGAGAGAGAGAGAGAGATATTAATGCACGATAAGTCGATAAAGAAGGAAAAAATAAAAGA
>NC_059269.1:20878446-20903446 GCF_017591435.1 Portunus trituberculatus
CAGTGGCGGCCTTGGGACACGTACTGGAGAAGGTGGCTGCCTGGTCCAGCCCGAGACAGAGGCCTTGCAGCAAGTCCTCCTTCCCTTTACTGTCTCTAACGTAACTCAAAGTCGTCCACTTCCATGCCTTGCACTAGGCAAGATGTTGTCATAAGCAAGGAAATACGGACTACCATTCATCAGATAGGGCCACTAGATGGGGTCCTTAAGGGAAGATAAGGGCTCCTTCTATTTTCTGATGAATAGTGTGCACGGGTTCCTTGATTATGGTGGCACCGGGTTGAACAACTCGTCATGTGTGAGGGCACGCTGTGCGCCATGCACCAGACACTGGCAAGGGAGGAGTCCTCTAAGGGGTGAGGAGGGCACACTTCATGTCGGTGTTTGAGGAATGGCGTGTGGCGGGTCTGTGCTCATGACGAGTCTGTGTGAGAGTGTGGAAGGTTGCCTTGCCGTGGCCCGCACAATTGGATTCCGATCCTTCTGGGAGAAAAGGCTAGTTTAGAACTAAGATAAGATTTCTGAACGCTACCACCGCATCGCTACTGAGAATCACCGGATTTCTGTTGCAAATCGCCGCATCGCTATAGCACAGCTATAACCTATCGAGCTGAACAGCTCGCCATGTGTGAGGGCACGCTGTGCGCCATGCACCAGCACACACTGGCAGTGGGATGTGTCCTCTAAGGGGTGAGGAGGGCACACTACATGCTGGTGTTTGAAGAATGGCGTGTGGTGGGTCAGCTCATGGTGAGTCTGTGTGAGTGTGAAAATGTTGCTTCGCCGCGGCCCGCGTGCCTGAACAGGGGCCTTATTGGAGAAAAGGCACATCATGAACTAGGATAAGATCCTTTAAAGTTATCGCCGCATCGCTTGCAGACTCATCGCTATAGCACATCGCTATCATATAGCCAGCGGGATAGCTCGCCATGTGCACGTGACGACACGCTGTGCGCCATGCACCAGATACTGGCAGTAGGAGGTGTCTTCTACGGGGTGAGGAGGACACACTTCATGCAGGTGTCTAAAGAATGGCATGTGGCGGGTCTGTGCTCATGGCCAGTCCATGTACGCGCAAGAGCGTGGAAAGTTGCTTTGCCGCGGCCCGCACGTTTGAACTGGGGCCTTATAGGAGAAAAGCACGTCCTGAACTAGGATTAGATTATGAAACGCTATTACCACATTCCTTACCGACGCATCGCCATCCTCCGTCATGCTGAACAGCTCGCCATGTGTGAGGGCACGCTGTGCGCCATGCACCAGACACTGGCAGTGGAAGGTGTCCTCTAAGGGGTGAGGAGGGCACACTTCATGCTGGGGTTTGAAGAATAGCGTGTACGGGTCTGTGTTTAGAGCGAGTTTTTGCCGGAGTTTGGAAGGTTGAACTAGGATAAGATTCCTAAACGGTATCACAGTGCCGCTTATTGCCGCATCACTATAGCACTATAGCTGAAAAGCTCGTCATGTGTGAGGGCACGCTGTGTTCCATGCACCACCAGACACTGGCAGTGGGAGGTGTCCTCTAAGGGGTGAGGAGGGCACACTTCATGCCGGTGTTTGAAGAATGGTGTGTGGCGGGTCTGTGCTCATGGCGATTTTACATCCCACTAGTAAGAGTGTGGAACGTTTTCTGCCGCGGCATGCACGCCTGAACAGGAGCTTTATTGGAAAAAAGGCACGTCACGAACTAGGATAAGATTCCTAAACGCTATCACTGTATCGCTTACAGACGCATCGCTATCGCACATCGCTTTAACCTATCGGGCTAAACAGCTCGCCAAGGGCACCTGAGGGACCACTGTTCGCCATGCACCAGACACTGGCAGTGGAAGGTGTCCTCTAAGGGGTGAGGAGGGCACACTTCATGACGGTGTTTAAAGAATGGCGTGTGGCGGGTCTGTGCCAAGGACGAGTTTGTGTGAATGTAAGATGGTTGTTCCATCGATGCCCGCACGTCTGAAATGGTGGCTTCTTTGGAGAAAGGGCACGTCACGAACTAGGATAAGATCCTTAAACGGTATCGCCATATTGATTACCGCCGCATCTTTAACAATCATCGCTGAAGTCTATCGGGCTGAACAGCTCGCCAAACTTGAAGGCACGCTGTGCGCCATGCACTAGACACTGGCAGTAGGTGTCCTCTACGGGGTGAGGAGGACACACTTCATACCGGTGTCTGAAAAATGGCGTGTGGCGGGTCTGTGCTCATGGCCAGTCCATGTACGCGAAAGAGTGTGGAAAATTGCTCTGCCGCGGCCCGCACGTCTGAACTGGGGCCTTATAAGAGAAAAAACACGTCCCGAAATAGGACTAGATTATGAAACGCTATCACCGCATTCCTTACCGACGCATCGCCATCCTCCGTCATGCTGAACAGCTCGCCATGTGAGAGGGCACGCTGTGCGCCATGCACCAGACACTGGCAGTGGAAGGTGTCCTCTAAGGGGTGAGGAGGGCACACTTCATACTGGTGTTTGAAGAATGGCGTGTGGCGGGTCTGTGCTCATGGCGAGTCCATGTACGAGTAAGATAGTGGAAAGTTGCTCCGCTTCGGCTCCCACGTCTGACTTGGACCTTATTGGAGAAAAGACACGTCCCGAAGTAGGAAAAGATTCTTAAACTCTACCGCATCACATCGCGGATCACTTATCGTTGCATCGCTTTATGCGGTACCCATCTCGTTAATAAAAGTTTCGTTTTCGTCATTACTAACATTACTACTACTACTACTACTACTACTACTACTACTGCTGCTGCTGCTGCTGCTGCTGCTGCTGCTGCTGCTGCTACTACTACTACTACTACTACTACTGCTACGACTACTATTACTACTACTACTGCTACGACGACTATTACTACTACTACTACTACTACTGCTACTACTTTTATTGTTGTTGTTGTTGTTGTTGTTGTTGTTGTTGTTGTTGTTGTTGATGTTGCTGCTGCTGTTGCTGTTATTGCTACTAGTGTTGCTGTTGTTGTTATTGTTGTTGTTGTTTTGCTATTCTTGTTGCTGTTCCTTTAAGTATCTCAAAAGCGTTCGGCAGACTGAGTAATCTCTCTCTCTCTCTCTCTCTCTCTCTCTCTCTCAACAGTACTTCCTATACCCTTCACCGGAGTTTTCTGTTTTGAAGATTTAATAATGCTATGGGTGATATATCTATTCCTGCATTTACGCTGAATATTTTTTGGTATCTCTTCAGCATTGGGTATTTTATATTTCGTATCTCCGCTGCTGTTAATTAGGTCTCATAATGTTTAGCGTTTTGTTGCGTCCCCGTCAATTCGTCTCTATACAGGGGGTTTGAGCGACCGATTGTAACACAACACTTTACACAGGAGTGAAATCAAAGACTCCTTATGGCACTATATCCTTAGGCTATCTAAATGTCTTATATCTTAATCCACCTCAATGCTGCATAACTCTTTTTCTGCACCGTTACTTTCACAGGTACTGGTCTTCCGAACTTGCTAACTGCGTGCCTCCCTCTCTCTCTCTCTCTCTCTCTCTCTCTCTCTCTCTCTCTCTCTCTCTCTCTCTCTCTCTCTCTCTCTCTCTCTCTCTCTCTCTCTCTCTCTCTCTCTCTCTCTCTCTCTCTCTCTCTCTCTCTCTCTCTCTCTCTCTCTCTCTTGTAAACACCATTCACACCGCTGCCAAGAACATCAAACGAGGTAAAACCAGTGAAGGCAAAAATATCAACTCTTTCCCAGAAGACGAAGCTTTCCACATTAATGATTCCCGGAAATGGATCTACAAAAATACACCGCGTACTGAAATGTGCGTGTCGCTTGTGTTGCGTAAGGTTCTTCCCTACTTTTCAGAGCCATGGAAATAAACAGCAGACGATACAGCTCAGGTGGTGGGGAACGGAATGACTGATTAGTTGATCTCTTTGGTGACCGAACAAAATTAATGGAAATTTACAAAATAACCGGTCGTAAAAAGAAAAAAAGAAAAAAAAAAGACTAATCCGACAAGATATGCATATTTTTTTTACATAGTTGTAGTGCGAACACGAAAGAGAATTATTTGGTTCAGTTATACAATGACGCTAAATATCATAATACTATATAAAAAAAGATATAAACAACACTACCACAAAATAAAATCTGATTGGCATTCAAAAAGGACATCGAGACATTACGAAAATAATAATCGCAATAACACCATGATAGAAGAAATTTAATATACTGTATATACATAGAAATAACAAGTATCTGGAGGTGAACTAAAGACAAGAGAATATAAAAAACAAAGGCAAGGGGAAAGAATAATACAAAGAAAATAATTCCAACACGCAGGAAAGCAATGAAACACAACTGGAAAACATCAAGGAAAAAATAGAGATAGCAAAGAGAACAAAGGTGTGTGTGTGTGTGTGTGTGTGTGTGTGTGTGTGTGTGTGTGTGTGTGTGTGTGTGTGTGTGTGTGTGTGTGTGTGTGTGTGTGTGTGTGTGTGTGTGTGTGTGTGTGTGTAAGCACCGAGAAACACGCCAACTGAATCTATAGGTGAGGTTATTCAGACTGAGATGAAACGGTGTGCCTTTGTTATTTCACACAATAAAACATGGTGCATAGGTTCTCGATATAGAAGCAGTAGCAGTAGTAGTAGTAGTAGTAGTAGTAGTAGTAGTAGTAGTAGTAGTAGTAGTAATAGAAGTAGTAGTAATAGTAGCAGTATATATAGTACTAAAAGTAGTAACGAAAGCCAGACTAGAGGCAGATTGAAGATGAAAGAGAATATTCAAGTCTGCACATGAAAAAAATAGAAAAGATACTAGGAAAGCCTAACTATTACCACTACTATAACAAATACCTGTTGGGGAATAGGATAGAATGTAGCAAGAGGCAAGATGCGGAAGTAGGAAGAGGAGGAGGAGTAGGAGGAGGAGAAATAAAAGATAACAGCAAAAATACGAGATGGAGGAATGCGTGAAATTGCGAAGGAGGAGGAAGAGCAGAAGGAAGAGGAGGAAGAGACGAGGTAGAAGGAAGGCAAAGAGTGAAGAAAGGATAAAGTGGAAAAAAGAAATGAACAAAAGAAGAGACGGTAGGGGCCAATAAACGGGAGACAGAAACACGCACACATAAAAAAAAAATATATATGAGAGGGAAAGCTGCTCCCGGCTCCTCTAAAAATAAAGTCAATACATATACGGATCCCGGCATAACATGTGTTGATTCAATGTTGGGACTGCGTCAGGCGGGGAAGCAAGGCGTTCCAGACACTCAGCCAGACAGCCAGACCACCACCACCACCACCACCACCACCACCGCTACCACCACCACCACCACTACCCCCACTGCCTCGGTTATATACATGCATGACATTTTTTCTTTTTTTCCCAACTGTTTCATCTTTTTTCCATTTCTTTATTTCTTTCCATCAGTCTTGTCCCACACTTTTTTTTCCTCTTTTTCTAACCCTGCTTCATTTTTTATACTGCTTTTCTTTTTCTATCTCGTTGTTCTATATTAATTTCTTACTTTTAGATATATTCCGTAATCAAAAATCCTATCACCAAAAAAGCCAGAGGTGAAAAGAAACGAAGATTATTTTTTAGTCCACCTTCCAGAGTGTTTGCGATCTGCCTGTCTGTCAGTCTGTCTCTCTGTCTATTTCTTTCTTCTAGTTTCTTTTTCTTTTCCGCCTTCTCCCCCTCCCCCCACAACTCTGCAGTGTTAAAGCCTGGATGGAACAGGACGCAGCACACAATCACCGTGGCGGACAAAAAGGGTCGTTGCTTCAAAGAGGGCGCGGGATCGGGGCGTGAGGAAAGAAGAGGTTGGATGAAACTCGTCAGCTCGCCTCCCTGACCAAGAGAGAAAGATTTAAGAGGTGGTGAAATGGCACGCGTTCACCAGGACACCACGTCTTTTGTGCTGCACGCCAGTGGTAATTTACATTCACGTACTAAGTCATGCATACATACATGCCCATAAATAGTTACAGTACGTATACTCGAATGTATGTGTATGTGTGTATGTAAAGGTGAGTGATGTGTGGATGCGAAATTAACTGTGTGTGTGTGTAGAGAGAGAGAGAGAGAGAGAGAGAGAGAGAGAGAGAGAGAGAGAGAGAGAGAGAGAGAGAGAGAGAGAGAGAGAGAGAGAGAGAGAGAGAGAGAGAGAGAGAGAGAGAGAGAGAGAGAGAGAGAGAGAGAGAGAGAGAGAGAGAGAGAGAGAGAGAGAGAGAGAGAGAGAGAGAGAGAGAGAGAGAGAGAGAGAGAGAGAGAGAGAGAGAGAGAGATTGTGGGAGTAAATCTTTCGTTTCCATCCATAAACTTTCAGGAAATTAAAATTTGTTTTGATAATGAAGAGAGAGAGAGAGAGAGAGAGAGAGAGAGAGAGAGAGAGAGAGAGAGAGAGAGAGAGAGAGAGAGAGAGAGAGAGAGAGAGAGAGAGAGAGAGACACAACAGAACGTAACACGAGAGAGAGACAGACTAGCACACACACACACACACACACACACACACACACACACACACACACACACACACACACACACACACACACACACACACACACACGTGTCACTATGTCACACTCCCGTGCATTGGTCACCCCTGAAATCCCTCACTCGGGAGCTGAGCACTAAAGGAACGCATTTCATTGATCGCCAAGTTCGAGCACAACATCGCTGACTCATTGTTCCCCGCGAGTCTTGGAAGATTTGTCCGAGATATGAGAAAACTTCGGCAATGGAAGGAGTGCCGGACTTGTCTAAAATATTGGTGGGATTGCCTTTCCTTGCCAGGTCTGTGTGTCTGGCGGTGGAGGGAGAGACTCGGCGCATGGGGCCACTTCACTTAAAATGTAAAAGGCTGGGTGGAGGGTGCATTCGTTGTGTGTGTGTGTGTGTGTGTGTGTGTGTGTGTGTGTGTGTGTGTGTGTGTGTGTGTGTGTGTGTGTGTGTGTGTGTGTGTGTGTGTGTGTCCAGTAATTCAGGTCACTAAATTTCATTACATATGTTAAAATTTTTCAATGCATTTTATGTCCGTGATCTGGAAAAAAAATATTAATTTGATCAATAAATTTAGATACTAACTAATTAACTGTTTGTGTCCATGTGTGTGTGTATGTGTGTGTGTGTGTGTGTGTGTGTGTGTGTGTGTGTGTGTGTGTGTGTGTGTGTGTGTGTGTGTGTGTGTGTGTGTGTGTGTGTGTGTGTGTGTGTGTGTGTGTGGGTGTGTGTGTGTGTGTAATTCACCGCGGTCATCTGCTAGTCACCCAGCCAGACTTCGCCATTACGGAGCAGGCTTAAAGCTCATAGACAGATCTTCCGGTATGGCTGAGACCACATCACACTCCACACATCGGGACAGCAACTTCACAGCCACTCGAGTTATGTACATCCCGTACCCATTTACTGCTAGGTGAACAGGGGTTACACATTAGGAGGCTTGCCTATTTGCCTCGCCGCGTCCAGGACTCGAACCCGGGCCTTTTCGGTTGAGAGCCGAGTGTGCTAACCACTACATTACGCGGTGTGTGTGTGTGTGTGTGTGTGTGTGTGTGTGTGTGTGTGTGTGTGTGTGTGTGTGTGTGTGTGTGTGTGTGTGTGAAGCAATTCAGACCCCAGTTAGTTCGTATTGCTGTATATTCATGGTCCATATTACACAACACTAATTCTTGTGATTTTTACGAGTGTAATATAAAATAATGTTCTTGTGGTCAGTAAGCTGATTAACTTACTGACCAACGAACTGTGTGTGTGTGTGTGTGTGTGTGTGTGTGTGTGTGTGTGTGTGTGTGTGTGTGTGTGTGTGATAGATCTAAATAAACTACACACACACACACACACACACACACAAGAAGACTATAAATACTCCACAAGCGAAGCAACAAGGAAACAAAGCACGCTCGCCACGTCGTGAATGCAGCGATCAGCTCAAAGAGAAGGCAGCGCGGCGAGAGAAAAGTGTTCCATTCTTCCCTTAAATCCGTGAGTCGTGTTGGCGAGGCGAGGGGCGCAGTAATGAAAGAGAGGCAAGGTTACTGTATGGGCGATGGCAATCAGTGCAGTGAGTGAGGCATTCAACTCAAAATTCTCTCTCTCTCTCTCTCTCTCTCTCTCTCTCTCTCTCTCTCTCTCTCTCTCTCTCTCTCTCTCTCTCTCTCTCTCTCTCTCTCTCTCTCTCTCTCTCTCTCTCTCTCTCTCTCTCTAAAAAAGTAGGTAATGTCGCATTAAACGATGAGGATAATTGGTTTTGTACCTGTAGCAGCACCAGACCGTGTTCTTGAGTCACAGTGGGGTATGATACTGCCAGGTATTCTTGATTTAGATGGCCAATCAAAACTGTTCACTGTCTGAATCACTTGATGGCAGACGTAAGGACTATGGTGGCATGTCTGAAGAGCTAAATACACGAAGTAAACTGAGGCTACATATTCTCAACAAGTACATTAAATTAGTTTCCCTCAGATTTTATTCACTAGAACTTGAATAAATATGTTTTAGATTAGATTGCTGCTCTGCCATAACACGGAGATAGAACAGATGACCTCCAATGACAGACATAAGTGGCTTAATGTGTGAATCAAGTAAAGCGAGAGGGACTGACTGAATCTATCTTTGTCTTTAGTTTTCTGACTCTGCCATTTGATGAGGGATCGTTTGCTACGGTCTTGATACTACTCGTATAAATATACAACCACTCTATTTAATTCCAGAAACATTGCACGTTCAATTCTGTGCAACGTAACTGTACACATCTATTTCTGTTTTCATGTCTTGTGAAACGATATCCTATCGCACCTTTGACATTTCTAATCTGCATTACATATTAAAAAGTTAATTCTGGTACAAAATAAAATACGCAATCATCCCCAATTCACTTGTACATGTCAATAAAATGTTTCCTTTTATCTTACAATTCGTGTATATGATGGAGTTGAATGGTAAAATATTTGCTGGATTTTTAAGTTGCAGGAATGTTGAATGTTGCGTTTTGTGACCATGTGGCAATTGTGGGATGCATTGTAAAGCGACGACCTTAAACCAGCAGACTCCCACCATGCGACTTTTTTCAGTGACTGGTGAAAAGTGGCTCGCGAGCATTATTTATTTTATTTTCTCTCTCTCTCTCTCTCTCTCTCTCTCTCTCTCTCCTTTTCAATGGGTTTTCTGACAACGAAAGGGTGGTTAAGCACTTTAATAATACACTGCTTGACAGAGGTGAATGGACTGAAGAGAGAAGAGGACCAAAAACCACTCAACTCATAACTTCTCACGTCCCACTCGCCAAGAATTCGATAAGTTCTTTTCTTTGGAAGGAACAAGCAGGGAGAAGCTACGAAGCATACATAAAGAAGATGCTAAAGGTAACAGAAAACGCGAGTACAAAACCCACACGTCCTGTATATTTTGTATTTACAGAATAAAAGTAGTTCCTTGAAACGCAATATGTGAATAGAATGTTTTACGTAGAAAGCCTTACGTGATTTCCGCCGCAATACAGTAAGTTATGGTGCGGCTCAAATTTTCATTCACTCTCGCGCTAAAAAAATGAAAAGAAAATCACGAGTAATCTACAAATTGTTATTTTACTATCAACCTTAATATTGTCATCTTGTTTCCATTATTATTTATATTATTATTACTACTACTACTACTACTACTACTACTATTACTACTACTACTACTATTACTACTACTATTACTACTATTATCATCATTACTATTATTTTTTGTATCTTTTTACCAACGTTGGAATGTTACCAACAGTTACATAGATCTCTTCAGTACAATCACAGTCAGGAGTCTTGTAATCGGACACTTGTACTTCCTCCGTGTTTCGTGTTCTCCATTGATCGTAAAGCGGCTCTGTTCTCCCTAGACTTCTTCATCTGTTAGGTTTGGTAAGATGACAAGCAAGATGTATTTACAATTATGATAGAGACAAAGGACGTACAACAAAATCACTTGAACAGGGTAACAGATTTTCTATATTGCCATACAAAAAAAAAAAAAAAAAAAAAAAAGAGAGAGAAAAGAAAAAATCGGCTAAAAATTTCATTAATATGATAGACCTACAACAAACAGCAATATAACACCAGTAACAGCAACACAATGATAAATTCGCCCACGAGAAGTTCAATAGGCAACCAATGAACCGGAAGACAACGCAGAAGAGACAGAGGTAAAAGAATAGAAGAAATAAGAAAGAAAAGACCACCACATTGAAATAGAACAAACGAACAGGAGACGTATGTAAAAAAAAAGGTTGCTGAGGAAAGCCTTTTACGCTCCGCTTCTCCTTCCCAAGAAACGATAACAAATTTCGCGCCTCCCAAAAACTGTTCCACTTCCCTCGCCGTCCTTCCGTCTCAAAAACAATAATCGTAAAGTGGTTTGTGCATATATTTCCGCGTCAACTCGTCTTCAACAGCGGCACGAGGCAACGGCAACAGACTCAGCGCCGTGAACTGTAACTGAAAATTGCGCCACACTAAACTGGGTCTAATTACTGTTTTTTTTTTCCTTTTTATATTTTCTTTCTTCACTGCTTTTAATTATTTCAAGTGTCTTTCCGGAATATGGGCGTGATCGCAATTTCTACATTTAGTCATTATAATTGTGTGCATATGCGCATAATAATGTGTGTGTACATGAGAGAGAGAGAGAGAGAGAGAGAGAGAGAGAGAGAGAGAGAGAGAGAGAGAGAGAGAGAGAGAGAGAGAGAGAGAGAGAGAGAGAGAGAGAGAGATACCACTTCTAGTTTCTCTTGTCACACACTTTTCTCTCTCACCCTCACAAAAATAAAGGTAATCGTTTAAGCAGTACTTTCTCGAACAGAGTAGATGTGGATACTAAGTGAGTCCACAGTGAGGCGTCTCTAATCACACCAACAAAACTGAGGAGACGCTTGCCTTCCTTCTAGCCTTTTTCAGTGAGTCATTTCTTTATTCAACTTTTTCTTTTCTATATCATCTTTAATGAGGTGAAGCTCTGGGGAAATTAAAAGAGAGCGAGAGCGAGAGCGAGAGAGAGAGAGAGAGAGAGAGAGAGAGAGAGAGAGAGAGAGAGAGAGAACAGGTCAGGTGTTCGCTGTCGACGCCACCAGCCACTTCTTGGTCTAATTAATAACAGCAGGTAATTAGGGTAACGAGCGGACCTGAAGGCCACTGCCATATATTACCTTGACTTAATTACCGGTGAACTGCATTAAAGAAGAATTTTCTCTGACGCTGAGGAGGAAGAGGAGAAGGAGGAGGAGGAGGAGGAGGAGGAGGAGGAGAAGGAGGGAGATGATGGAGGAGTAGGGAGAAATCTTTCCTTATGAGGTGGGAGTTTTTCAGGGTTTAGTGGACGATGAGTGATGGGCATTAAGGGATAATTTTGATGGAGAGAGAGACCGAGAATGGGGTGAGAAAGATCAAAGAAGGAGTGGCAAAGGAAGGGAGAAGTAACGAGAAAAGAAAAGAAAAAGAGAGAGAAGGGGAAATCATGTGAGACAAAAGAGGAACACTAAGGAGAAGGAAAAGTTAGAGGAGGAGGAGAAGGAGGAGGAGGAGGAGGAGGAGGAGGAGGAGGAGGAGGAGGAGGAGGAGGAGGAGGAGGAGGAGGAGGAGGAGGAGGAAGAGGAGGAGGATAAAGACGGAACTGATTAAATGGAGATAAATGTTGATAGAGATGGAAAGGTGGTTATAAAAGGAAAGGAGAAGAGAATGCAGAAATAGGAGGAGAAGGAGGAGGAAATGAGAGGATGAAGGTGAAGAAGAGGAAAAGAAAAACGGGAAAATGTAAAAGAAAAAAGTACGATCCTGTAAAAATAAAATGAGAGAGAGAGAGAGAGAGAGAGAGAGAGAGAGAGAGAGAGAGAGAGAGAGAGAGAGAGAGAGAGAGAGAGAGAGAGAGAGAGAGAGAGAGAGAGAGAGAGAGAGAGAGAGAGAGAGAGAGAGAGAGAGAGAGAGAGAGAGAGAGAGAGAGAGAGAGAGAGAGAGAGAATGTTTATTTGCCTTCTTCTAGCACACTCAAAACTGGAATGAACTTTATGCCTTTTTTTTCTCGTGTGTGTGTGTGTGTGTGTGTGTGTGTGTGTGTGTGTGTGTGTGTGTGTGTGTGTGTGTGTGTGTGTGCCATCTCTCAGACCCAAAAAATGTTACAGATTATTTTTAATTTCAACAGTTCTGATTCTATCAAAAAGTTACCAGCGAAACGAAATACTGTAATTCTTTAGACGGAGGGAAGAAGGGAGGGATCCTGCAAGAGGTGCACTTCTCAGCGGCAAAGAAATAATAACCCGCAGCCCCACCCAGGCCAGACAGATGGCTGATAGAATAATGGTGGAGTATAAAAAGAAGAGGAAGAAAAGTAATTACTTGGGAAGGATAGAAATGAAATGCATAGATCAAGAGAAGAAAGAGAAGTAAGAAATATTTGAAGGAGAGAAAGCGGAGTACTCAGAAGATGAATAAATGGATTAATATGAAAGACAACGATAATGACGAGGACAACAAGAACGAAGAGGATAAACAAAGAGAAATATAAAATAAGGAATATGAAAAGCAAAATTATTAAAAAAAGATGGAAGATATGAATATCAATACTCGAAAAAATAATAATCATAAAATCATTCAATTGATTTTAATGAATAAAAAAATGCACGTTTTTTCGTACAATAGACAATGATGGTACTAGAAAAAATAGATGAGAACGATAGTGAGGTATAAATAGTGGTGGTGGTGGTGGTGGTGATGGTTTCTGGAATACATCAGTGGTGACAACGATGCAACATGTGAAAAGAGCAACACAAACTGTAATAGTAGTTGTGTAGTAATAATGGTGGTGGTAGTAGTAGTAGTAGTGGTGGTGGTGGTCTGATAATGGTTTGGTGATGATGTATCTCAGCAGTGCGGTGGAGTGAGGAACGGCAATTAATGTGGTGGAAAGGCAACTTACTAAGGTTGAATAAGCTGATGTGCAGCGTGTGGGCGAGGAGAGTGGTGCGGTAAAAAAGCAGACTACGAAATAGAACGAAAGAAATCTTACTTTGCATATATATATATATATATATATATATATATATATATATATATATATATATATATATATATATATATATATATATATATATATAAAGAGAAAATATATGTTACAAAACATAGAAAGTGGCTTGAAATGAATTAGACTTGTATACATCAAAATATACTCATTTCATTAAAGATTCCATTAATGATACACTGACGCAGATCACGTACCTAAATTAATAACAATAATTAAAAACTGATACTTTTACGACATACAAAAAGCATCTATTATCTTTGAGTGATATACATTATATACACTGCTCTCTTACCCTTAGCTCTGTACTTTACTGAGGCAATAAGGATCTACAAGACTACCTGGTGTGCTTCTCTATACCCCTGAGTACTACATGCCACGGAGAACAGACAAATAATCTTTACATTCCCTTTTATTATACTACACATAAAAAGCGTGACTGCATTAGCGTTTCAGGGCCCAAGACTTGTTACACCAAGGCTTTACCTCTACCACTCACACCACCGCAACCGCACTGCCACCGCCACAATCCCCCCCCAGGTTATGATCTCTCGCTCAGTCCCTTCCTTCACTGGTCAGACGCACGGACGCTATCATTATTATCAGTGGTGGGGATTGATGTTATGAGTGCTGTTATGGCCTCCTCTGCCATTTTCACCAAGTTTGTGGTCCTCGTGATGAATGCAATGGCGACGCTAAAATTGGTGACGGTGTGTTGGTGGTGATTGAGTTGGTGGTGGTGGTAGTGGTGGTTGTGGTGTGGTGGTGGGTGGTGGAGGAGGAGGAAGAAGAAAAAAAAAATGAAATGGTGTTAAATTAAAGGAATCTAGGCCATATACACTACACACAAACACACACACACACACACACACACACACACACACACACACACACACACACACACACACACACACACACACACATTTTCTTTATCGCTTCCTTTGTTCTTCCTTTGTTCAACTTAAAGTGTTACTGTTTTTTTATTCTCTATTTTCAAATGTCTGTACGATTTCCTTATCTTTTTTTCTCAGTAGAATATGCGAGATTGAAATGCTCTTTTTATCTATTCATTTATTCACTCACTTATTTGTTTGTTTCTTCACTTATTTATCTATTCGTTATTTTTTGCCCTACTTAAAAGTCCATCTCTTGAATTGCATTTTAATCAGAAATCACCGAGAATTTGTGCAGCATAAATTTGTGTTTTCTTTGTTTCTGTTTTTAAGCTCGAAGGTATTTTTTCGTTTGCACGTTCCCTTTTTAAATTCTATATTTTTCATACTTTCACATCCCCTCCATTTCTTTCTCGTGTTTTTTCTTCCATCTTCCCTTTAATTTTTCTTGTTCTTTCCATCCTTTTTTCGTTTCATGCAAATATTATGACAGCATAAATAACACAAATTCTACACACACACACACACACACCCCCCCCACCACACACACACACTCATACTTCTTTGGTGCTCCGTCTGTCCAGTTTCGTCCTCTGCCTCCATTCATTCCTGGCACATTTCTCGAATTTCTCTTAGATTTTTACGAATTTTCACCAGCTCCTTCACCTTTTCCATGTCCTCGAACCTTTCTCTTTCTTATCAATTTCCTGCAAGTCTTCCAATAACAACAACAACAGCAGCAAAATACTATCGATACTACTTCTACAATTACTATTAGGTCTGTCATCTACATTGTTCCTTTTTTGGTACTTTATCATAAAAGAGGAGAAAATTATTATGAAACGTCAACTCAAGGCACTGTCCACAATTATGAAGAGAGAGAGAGAGAGAGAGAGAGAGAGAGAGAGAGAGAGAGAGAGAGAGAGAGAGAGAGAGAGAGAGAGAGAGAGAGAGAGAGAGAGAGAGAGAGAGAGAGAGAGAGAGAGAGAGAGAGAGAGAGAGAGAGAGAGAGAGACTTATGATAGATCTATATATAAGTATCAAGAGTTAACCAGGAGGAAGAGCATCGGCAGAGGTTCTTTTCTATATTGTCCAACTCTTTATATATAATTGAAATGCATGTTAGTGTAAGTATTCTGCCTTGCCGTCTCTTTTAAGAATACTATTACCCTGATACTGGCTGAAATTTGATTTGAGTTCCCTTTATTCTGTCCATATTTTTCTTTTTCATCCAGTGTCCTTTTTGTGTGTGTGTGTGTGGGAGGGAGAACCGTAATGCCGCGTAACTCAATCGGTAACTTTATTCCATTTTCTTGTTTGCCCAAAGTGCCTGGCTCGCTGCACCACCTGACGACCACTCGCTTCCACAATGCACCTGTGTGACCGCCACTAACTCACTCAATACCTCCCATAACACCCCTTTCCTCCCCGTTTCTCATCCTCTCATCCACATATCCCACTCCCTCAAATTCGTCCTTTTCCTCCACCTTGCGTTACATCCACGTACCCACAATCCAATCTTAAAGCTAATCAACTCATCTCTTTATCATTCTTTATGTCTCCCCTTTATATCCTCACTCCCTGTCTTTTCTGTATTCACCATCTACCCCTTTCCCATTCGACCATTCTCACTGCAGTCTCATTCTCTCCCCAACTCAATAGCTTCCTCTCTGCTGCGTATCGCCCTTGTCCTCACCTCCCTCCTCGTTATCCAAGCAGACACACACATTTCCTCTTCACGTGTCAGGAGAAGCCAGTCGGTTTTATGACTTGGCTTATATTTGAACATGAGTGTTTGAATTGTCCGTCAGAGGAAAAGACAGGCAGATAAATATAGCCAGAACACAGCCAGAAATACACACACACACACACACACACACACACACACACACACACACACACACACACCACACACACACACACACACACACACACACACACACACACACACACACACACACACACACACACACACACACACACACACACACACACACACACACACAGTACAGGAAGCAGAAAAATAATTAGTCTTCGGTTTATCGTCATACATTATAATTTTTCAAGAAACTTCTTTTTGCACTGTCATGTAATTATTGATTTGGAAAAAAAAGACACTAATAAAAAAAAATTGTATCTGAAAATTTCCTTTCCAGAAAAGTTTATTTTCAAATATGTGTAAAGATTTTTTGGAAATCACTATGTTTTGTTCAGCTTTCATGTCAGAAATATGTAAACTATACAATTTCTGTATAGTCGATAGAAAAGAAGATAACAGAATTTGAAATAGCAAAAAAATGTGTAAAAAGTGGCAGCTGAAAGAAAAGAGGAAAAAAAAAAAAAAACGGCATATTCACTTATTAAGGCAACATTATCTTACAACACATAAGTAAAACTAAAGCAAAAAATAACAAAGCATCTTTAATTTATCTCTCTCTCTCTCTCTCTCTCTCTCTCTCTCTCTCTCTCTCTCTATATATATATATATATATATATATATATATATATATATATATATATATATATCTCTCTCTCTCTCTCTCTCTCTCTCTCTCTCTCTCTCTCTTATATATATATATATATATATATATATATATATATATATATATATATATATATATATATATATATATATATATAGATAGATAGATAGATAGATAGATAGATACATATATATATATATTATATATATATATATATATATATATATATATATATATATATATATATATATATATATATATATATATATATATATTACACCCCGTTTGTGAAATTGCCCATTTCATGAAATGGGCAAACCCAATTCATGAAATGAATTAACCTAACCTAACCTAACCTAACCTAACCTAACCTCACCTAACCTAACCTAACCTAACCTAACCTAACCATTTCATGAAATGGCCACTCCATTGCACATTTCATGAATTGGGTTAGGTTAGGTTAGGTTAGGTTAGGTGAGGTTAGGTTAGGTTAGGTTCATTTCATGAATTGGGTTTGCCCATTTATATATATTTATATTCTTTTTTTTCCAGAAATATTGCCTTTTCAACTTATGTGGAAACAAATTAGTTTTTAAAATATTTTTAAATTGTAAGCTTTTCCTTCGCGCCAGCAAAGGTCATGTGTGGCTTATTTTGTCTTATTCAGGTAAAACACTGACTGTCATTTTCCCCACCCGCTGCAGGGACGCACGGAAAGCCGCAGGGAAAGCACGGAAGCAGGAGAAAAAGAAAACGCGGAAACTGGGCGGCGGCGACCAGCACAGCACGCAAGGTTGTGACTGTTTTCCCGCTGCATTTTTCTGACTCGCGATGCATTAGTCCTACTTTTACTACCTGACGTGCGCGCCGGCGTGTGAGGAATGTGGGAGTTATTCATCCGCATCAAGGAGTAAAGGAGTAATTCATTATTCATTGTATGTAAAAGTGTATATGAGTGAACACAGGCGTCCTCAACTCTAGTGAGGTCATTTTTACTTGACGTCCGCGCTTGCTGGCATATGAGGAATGACGGGGCTATTCATCCACATCAGGGAGTATTTCACCATTCACTGTGTATAAACGTGTATGTCTGTGTGAACCAGGCGTCCTTAACTGGAAGTAATGTCACTCATATCCGGAATGTGTCCCTGATAATGTGAAGCTGTAATGGAGCATTTAGACGCACGACCCGAGCTGTGGCGCTCAGGGAGAAAAATGGAGACACGATAACTATAACAAGACACGCAGTTGTTGAGCGTCGCAACAAGATAACTCCGGGAAAAGTTTATGTTATCTTTTGCTCTAATTAAATGATAAATTCACCTTTCTTTTGACGTGATTAAGTAGATGTTAATAACTTCATTTTTCATTACTCGATCCGCTTTGTGGATGCAATATTTCTAGCAAATGACTGTTGAAAATTAAACATATTACCCAAAGGTAGTGATCTCAAAGCAAAATTAATCGAAGTGTGTTTCAAGCATCATACAGAATCATTTAGTGTAACTAATGATGTGTTTACGTAGGGAAATCGTTAAGCGAATATTGAGAAAATACCAGAGTGAATTTAATGCACAAACGTGAAAAATGTGTAGATTGGCAGAAGGAAAACATCATAATTAAAGTTTAGTTTCAGTGACACGTATCTGAAACTACGCTTTTGAAACTTGATAATAGGTATCTTTTTCTGGCCAGCTTCTTTGAAGAGTGAGAGGGAAAATCAATGACAACACGTGGCAAAGCTTCTTGAGCGACAAGTGTTACGATAATGAAAGTGCATGCTGAGAGGTTCGTCATTTGTTATCATTTCCTAGCTTTCTTATTTTCCCATTCTTTATTTTTTTTTGTTTCGTTATAAAACTGAATATCATTTCAAGTCTGACGACGTGCGTATCTTTCGTGATAAAAAAATTATTTCTTATTTTTCTAGGGAGTGTTAATTTTCTAAATTCAAGTTATTTATAATGGGTGTATAAAATCTTATGATGTTTCCGTAAGAAGTCTATGATCACTAATGAAAACATAAAAAAAGTAAGTAAAAAAATATATAAAAAGAATAAATAGAAAAAAAATAGTCGTGTTACTGAAAAAGAACCAACAATTTGCACGCAATCCATTAGACATTTATTTCCTAAGACTTGAACACTCAGTATGCAGTATGAAAGCTTATTACGAAAAAAAAAAGAAAAATACAACACCAATGACAAAAAAGCAGAGAAGAAAACATTGGTACTGACGATCCTAACAAACAATCATATGAACCAAGCCTGTACTCACCATGTTACTTTTGAATCACCACACCTCTAGTCATGGAAGTACTGCACCAGACACACCACACGTGGACAACACCTGCACAAATTGTTTAACTTAATATAGCCTTTCAAATGTATGTGTGTCTATGTGTGCTACTTTGCTGGTCTTCTCACGCAAATACTGGTACTAAATTTCGCTGCAAGAGACTCCTCCAGTAGGTATAGTGAAGCTGGAATATAAACTTTACAGAATAAGATACTGGGAATGGTGCTGGCGTTTTGTGATTCAGAACAAAGGACCTTCCCCAGACGACGGTAGTAGTAGTACATGCGAAGAATCATAAAGTAATTCACACCTGCTATGTGCTACGAGTAATAGGAGACTGTGAATGTTGTTAATTAATGCATCCTGGGGAGTTCTTGGCTCTGCCTCAAGTCATTTTCTCTCTCTCTCTCTCTCTCTCTCTCTCTCTCTCTCTCTCTCTCTCTCTGAAGCACACACACACACACACACACACACACACACACACACACACACACACACACACACACACACACACACACACACACACACACACACACACACACACACACACATACACAATAAATTTGTAACGTTAAAAACTCAGAGTGTTTTATCTAATTTTTCGGTCTTCACTTTCTGGTTTAAGAAAAATATAAAGGTCTATTGTGTCAGTCGCAATACTCTCGCTTCTACTTGCTTTCCTTCAACAAATGCTCACATGGATACCAGGCACAGGTGGGATTCCGTGTAACACGTAATTAATTCTATAATGTCGAATGGGAACCAGAACAAAGGGTTGGATCGGTGGCTCATGTTCTTGCGAAACCAAAAGAACTACTGAGGCAAAATTGTATCATTAAGCAATATCCTTCATTTACATTATCTGCACGCTCTTTCGTGCTTCGGGGTCTTGTCTGTCTGGGAGTGGGTAGGTTAGAATTCATTGGTGTTCAGGGAATAGCTGGAATTATGCAACACGCAATGCTGGTTACTTTTATATTGTATACGAGATTTCGCGTATTTTTTGTCTGTACAATAACAGTATTTTCCAATGCCGAGTTTGCATCCCTTGTACTATTGTGTATAGGTTGTTTTGGTTTTGTAACACCTTCAAGACGAAATGCATGATGAATGTAGTCTTTACAAATCTTTCGTCTCAGTTTTTTTCAAGTCAGAAGATGTGGTGAGTGTTGTACCAGATTTGAAAGGAAGAAATATTTAACAACTTGGACAATATTTGAAGCTTTCCTCACATAAGGCCTCTCCCTTCCTCCAGCAAATAAATAAAAAAGGAAGAAAGAAATAAAGTAAGTGAAAAATGACACAGTGTTTACTTTTTAAAAAAGGAAAGAGAAAGATGTGGAACGAAAATAGAATTAACCTTGATTAAACCTAACTTTAAAGCAACAACACCCTCTCTCTCTCTCTCTCTCTCTCTCTCACACACACACACACACACACACACACACACACACACTGCCCACTCAAGATGCTAACACAATACGAATGTTCCCACACTAGAAAAATCATACAATGCAGACTCGAGGAACGCTTCAGAACGACAACTCTGCACACCACGCATTCAGAGGCGGGCGGCGGCATTGTCATATTCCGGAGCCGCACACCAAACTTGAAAGGAAAGTCTCAGGCGTGCAAGGAAACAGCTCGCGCTGTTGGTTCATTGCGTGTGCATTAAACAGACGCCGCCGTCTCATTTCAAGGCTAACAGCGTGTTCTATAAACCTCAGATCAAAGAAATCTGCAGTCCAAGGTGTGATGCGTCCTGAACTATCATTATCACCGAGGCACAGAGTGAGCAAGGCGCTGCTAAGCTTGCTTGGCGCAACAAGTTAGCCATCCCGCGGCTGCCTCCCACAGCACAGGAAAACCACAGTTAGAAGTTGCATTACTTATGGGAAAAATGAGAGAGAAAAGCAATTAAGAAGATTAGAGGCAAGTTACTCCACTTTTATTCCAAGTAAATAGGAATCGATGCATGGCAGGAGATAGAACGTAATTACCTGCGAAACGAAAAGGCTTAATCTCACCTCGGGAAATAAACTGACTCTCGTTTGCAGGGAGTGTTAATATTTCTCTTGGCAGCAACATTTTGCAGGTTTTTTCCCCACCTATTTTTAGTTCTCGGTCCATATCACCTATTGCACTAGAAAACACAGAAATGTCAATTCTTTAGAGATATTGATGAAACTCCTTAGTGGTGTTAGTAAGTACACTACATGACACAGATGAATACTAAGTTAGAATGTCAATAGTTACTCTCCCCCTTCCACTACCAAACTATCCACTTGAGGATGAATACCCGTAGGTTGAGAGCCACTGATCTAGATGTGATGTCTCTCCACACCACAGTCCTTTCCAAGGCATTTTTCAGATCCCAGGTGTCCTACTAGAGAGGCTCGGCATGACATAACAAAATGTAACTTGCGTATATAGAATAATGTGTTGCTCTTTGCTGCATCGCCAGTCTCTGTCCTTTCCTACCTATGTTGCTATTGAAAAAAATATGCAAATATTCCTCCCTCTGGACTGTACCACCTGGACACACTACCCACTCTCATAAATTGCAAAGGAAGATCCGCAGATCAGAACACGTTGCACACCATCGTTCTTTAATCCTGACACGAACAACCAAATGCGGATTCGTAACAATACAAGCTAAACACAACGCTCACAGAGGCTGACTCGTATACACACTAGTTATTATTCACTCCCAGCACACAGCGCAACCTAAACAGATACAAGGTAGGAGGGAAAAGGAACCCAGACATAACTTGCCTTGTGAGTTGTGAACGCTTGTGGTGCTAATGAATATGAACGTCGCTTGCACAAATGTTGGGATCTATCGGTGATACAAAATAAAATTGGAGGTTGTTCCCCTGATGACACACGCAGCGCCAGTGTCATCGATTTGTAAGATTTATGAAGCGCTGCAGAAACATAGACACAGTGTGGATCAATCCTATGTTCCATGCTGAATAACGAGACTCTCTGAAAGTTCCTCGGTAGAGTCTTTCTATCACCGAGATATGAAGAAAATTTTAGTATAATTGAGGGAAAAAGTGATGTTATGAGTATTACTGTGCATACTGTAAAGGAAACTGAAGTATGTGTGTAATTGCTGCTTAAAGAAGTGTAAGTAGAAAACTAGAAATAGATAACAAAGTAGGTAAATCTCAAGCACATGTGAATTTACTCTCGGAAAAAAAAATACTACTCACAATAATAATACTAATAAATGCTGATGCTGACTTTCACCTTACGATCCACCATTGGTAATCTCTCGTCAGCATATCACAAGGTGCTAATCAACAACACAATTCTTACTCGTAAACTTTCTTTCAAGATTTGTAGTCTCAGTGGAAAATAAAATAAGTAATCCTACGACATGCGTTCTGGAGACATTCCATCGACAAATCTGAATTGTTGTAAAATATTGGAATACAGAACAAATGGTCTCGCAGATGTGGTGGTCGAAATTCAATGTTACTTCATAGTTTCTGAATCACTATTGCGGGAGGGACGCGAAGTTCGTGGTAATAACCAAGCTTCTGTCCAGAAACATTGTTGGAAACCACAGTCACACAACTTCACAAACTAATATTGAAACCTGATTATTTTCCGCTCTGACTAACACAATGCAATAAACAAAATGACGGCTGAAGAGAAACTCAAATGACAACGTTACATCTGCATTCTACGATGAAATGGCATGAATTCCAAATCATCAAGAACATTACAGAAACAGGAGAAGATCTAGGAAGTCACACATATATGCTGCAAAATCATTCAGCTAGATAAACATGAAGCGAGGCAAGACAAGAGAGGTAAAATGATTTATCGAAAATATACTTAAGTTCTCCTACACATTTTTTTTCTCCTTTTGATCAGGCGCACAAAAAAAAAAAAAACTTCTTCTCTAAGCCACCTTCACCATGGTTACTTTAAGAAAAAACACCAAAAAAACATTCTCCTCATTAAAATATCCACACCACGTCTCTTACAACTGAGCCTCAACTTTTAACAGTACAACTACGCCTTCACAACAGCATCACTTCCATAATGACACGAACACTCATCACTTCTCGGTGCCTCCCTTCTCCATTGCCTTCCTCTCTCAACATCTGGTTCCTTTCTCACCTTTAACAGTCCCCACTCACGCAACAAGGACATGTGAGCACCGGGAAGTACCTTTGTCTTTCCTCTCCATCACCTCACCAGTTCACCCTCTCATCTGAAGACCTCACGGGACGTTCTTTTGAAGTTGTTTTCACGCCGGCAGCTACGTCAAGACTACTGGGAATTAGATACAAGGGTGAAGCTTTACACGTGTGACGGTGGTGGTTTGAATTAACACTTTTATACTGAAACTAGTGATATAAAGACTGAAGCAGGGAAATAGCATATAGCTAGAAGAAATAAAGGAAGTTGGAAGGGGAGAGAAACTGTAAAACTGAAAGCAAAAGGAATATAATAAACAGTGGATGAATAAGAGCAGTACAGCAACAAAAGAACCTGCAGGGGAGGAGAAAGAACGCAAGAGGGGAATTAATAGAGGAATCGCAGCAATAAAGGAAGGACTCAGGGAGAGAAGACGTCAGAGGGAGGGAGGGAAGGAAGGAGGGAGGGAGGGAGAGAAGACGGAGGAAGGTTATCGACACTCCATTACCAGCCAGGGAGATGAAAGGGCAAGGCAGCCTTCCTCCTCTTCCTCCTCTTTGCTCTCATCTTCCCATCCTTCCTACACCTTCCTCTGTTCCCGCCTTCTCTTTCAGCCCGACAGTCCTCCATCACTATCACCACCACCACCACCACCACCATCACTACCTCCATCATTCCTCTTCGCCATCAACCGCATTCTTTTTGTATCACTTTAATTTTTTTTGACTATTTCTTGTTGTCTGAAGTTTGTTTTTTCTTAAGAGGTGTGTGTGTGTGTGTGTGTGTGTGTGTGTGTGTGTGTGTGTGTGTGTGTTTGCTTTACGAGGTTGTGTTTACTAATTCCATTCTCTCTCTCTCTCTCTCTCTCTCTCTCTCTCTCTCTCTCTCTCTCTTCTACATCACCACCATCAAAACCACTTTCCTCCTGTCGCTCTTGATTCACATATTCGACCCTTAATGATATGACTGCCCAACCTTGACCTTTTCACTCTCTCTCTCTCTCTCTCTCTCTCTCTCTCTCTCTCTCTCTCTCTCTCTCTGTACTAAATCTTTCCTCATCCCCTTCATCACATTTTTCTCAATCTCTTCCTGTGTCTTCCTTCATCATTCTTTCCTCTTATTCTTCCGTCCTTCCGCTCAACCAGTCTTCCAATCCAGTAAGTACGCGAGGTCAGAGAATCCTCCCAGTGTCTGCTTGCCTTTGTCTGCGCGTCTCACTGCAATGTTGTAAAAATGAAGGCAAATCAGATGACTCGAAGTACACACGTCCGGGGTTTCTGTACTTTGTGAGGTAAAAGGTTCAAAGTTTTAGTGGTTATCTCGCTTCATAAATCAACGTTTCCATTTTTAAATTTTTTTTTTAAAATTATTATTCGTGTTTCTTTCGTTATGGTGTGGTAATTCTTTCTCCTAATCCCGAGTTTCCTTCCACATCTCGTCCTTTTATTCATAAAGTGATTCAACGTTTAAATCCCGAGAAAGTTGCCTTGGATACCTTGACTGCATGTGTACGTGTTGACTAAACCAATCAAAATTACCTGGAACTAGAATATTTTCATAGTTAGCACATACATACATACACACACACACACACACACACACACACACACACACACACACACACACACAGAGTCACATGTGAATTTGCAGCGTCGCCCTCGATGGATTCACGTCATTAATTCAGCAAAGGTTGGGCCTAAAATCTGGCGTTAAAAATCAGTTGGAGTCATTACCGCCCGTCATTATCTTGATATTAGTTCATTTTTTATGCTCATCCTCTCCACTCCACCACTGGTCTCCTCTCCTTTCCTCTGCTCCGCTCTGTTCTTCACTCCGCCGCCTGCCACTCCTCTCCTCTCCACTTCATCTCGCTCCAATTTGTGCTGCACTCAGCGGCGGAAATTTCACTGCAAAATGTCATTAAGGATCGCTACGTTTTCTAACTTGGTTTTTAAGATTGTATATATGTCTGTCTGTCTGTCTGTCTGTCTCTCTCTGTCTCTGTCTCTCTGCATCAGGGTTCCCACAAATACAGTACAAAGATAACGCAAATTAACCGAACCTGGGACACTGTCAGATGATAGAATGATCTCTGACAGTCGCAAAGGGAGAGTTTACAATGCACATGTGATCATTGAAAACCAGGAGGTAGTAAACGAT